>NC_048593.1:30037400-30337400 GCF_013265735.2 Oncorhynchus mykiss | reverse complement strand
GAGAGCCTAAGAGGGTTTTGAGCATTTTGGTTTAAAAAGTTAGTGGAACACCTAAAAAGGTTTCTTGGTCTCTTATTTGAAGAGAAAAAGAAACACCGTATATATTAACCAGAGGACTGATGGCAAATTTGAGCTTCCATTTTCTAGAGTTAGACAGGAGATGTGCGGTCTCACGGGGTTCTTGTATTTTCTCATCCAGTGGTCTGATCTGTTTTGCAGCATTTGATAAACCTTTCCACCCACTGCCATTTCCCTTTTTTTTATAATGTCATTTCCTTCTTCTGTGACTTAACTAATTGCGAGTTGTGAATACCACTACTATGATTAATTATTATTATTGCTACTGTTACTACTACTCTTACTACTGCAACATATTTGTTACTACAACTATAACTGCTGTCCATTTTCAGGTACGTGTCTGTAATACCAGACCCTTCCACAAGATGTCAGTGTGCTGTGGAGCATTTTCATTACAGATCGAAAATAATGTTTGTTGACTTGTGTATCTACATCTAATATTAGGAACAATAAAACATGGTTTAAAGGAAAACAAGAACTGCGTTATCACTAAAGCATGTATTAAGGTATTGTGTATGTTTCTGAAGGTTAAGTCCTGAGATCAGTGGCGAACACATCTAACCTTGGACAGATGGTCTTTGGCGACACCCCTCCAAGGCCTGTAGAGATGCAGGGTGTCCAGGTGAGGATGAACTTTCATCACTGAAACACTAGTACTTTTTGATGTGTGCATTCTGTGCTATATACTTTACTGTGGGGTCCGAAGGAGATTTTGTTTAACAAGTATTAATTATATGTCAGAAAGGTAGCGGTCAAAATGATTAACAACCCGGTTTTCAATACCTCACCTTGCGATGATAACGCCACTGAGCCTTTTTCTTAAATGATTTATGAGTTGGAGAACACACTGAGGGATCTTAGACCATTCCTGCATACAGAATCCTTCCTGATTGAGCACTGGTAAAAGCAAAGTTGTCCATGTACTTTCAAGGTGCAGACTTGGGAAAATAGTCATATCCTCTAGTACACAGCATGCTGACGCAGAGGGCTGAGGGAGGAAAGGGATTTTCGATATATCCTGTGTCACGTTGGCTGGCCTGGAACAAACACACTTCTTGATTAAAAAAAAATACTTGGCTGTACTTGCCCTGCTCTGTGTACTCTTAAAGTGGCGTCTGAGACACTCAGTTCAATGCATGTCAGATGCCCAAGTTACCTTACAGGTCTTTCATTATTAATCAAGTCAAATTTGTGCGCCAAATACAACTGGTGTAGACTTTATCTTGAAAGGCTTGCTTATGAGCCCTTTGCAACAATGCAGAGTTTAAAAGCAATTAAAATACAATAGTAACACAGGGAATAAAATAAACAAGAATGGAGCTACAGTGGGGAGAACAAGTATTTGATACACTGCCTATTTTTCAGGTATTCCTACTTACAAAGCATGTAGAGGTCTGTAATTTATCATAGGTACACTTCAACTGTGAGAGACGGAATCTAAAACAAAAATCCAGAAAATCACATTGTATGATTTTTAAGTAATTAATTTGCATTTTATTGCATGACATAAGTATTTGATACATCAGAAAAACAGAACTTAATATTTGGTACAGAAACCTTTGTTTGCAATTACAGAGATGATATGTTTCCTGTAGTTCTTGACCAGGTTTGCACACACTGCAACAGGGATTTTGGCCCACTCCTCCATACAGACCTTCTCCAGATCCTTCAGGTTTCGGGGCTGTCGCTGGGCAATACGGACTTTCAGCTCCCTCCAAAGATTTTCTATTGGGTTCAGGTCTGGAGACTGGCTAGGCCACTCCAGGACCTTGAGATGCTTCTTACGGAGCCACTCCTTAGTTGCCCTGGCTGTGTGTTTCGGGTCGTTGTCATGCTGGAAGACCCAGCCACGACCCATCTTCAATGCTCTTACTGAGGGAAGGAGGTTGTTGGCCAAGATCTCGCGATACATGGCCCCATCCATCCTCCCCTCAACACGGTGCAGTTGTCCTGTCCCCTTTGCAGAAAAGCATCCCCAAAGAATGATGTTTCCACCTCCATGCTTCACGGTTGGGATGGTGTTCTTGGGGTTGTACTCATCCTTCTTCTTCCTCCAAACACGGCGAGTGGAGTTTAGACCAAAAAGCTCTATTTTTGTCTCATCAGACCACATGACCTTCTCCCATTCCTCCTCTGGATCATCCAGATGGTCATTGGCAAACTTCAGACGGGCCTGGACATGCGCTGGCTTGAGCAGGGGGACCTTGCATGCACTGCAGGATTTTAATCCATGACGGCGTAGTGTGTTACTAATGGTTTTCTTTGAGACTGTGGTCCCAGCTCTCTTCAGGTCATTGACCAGGGCCTGCCGTGTAGTTCTGGGCTGATCCCTCACCTTCCTCATGATCATTGATGCCCCACGAGGTGAGATCTTGCATGGAGCCCCAGACCGAGGGTGATTGACCGTCATCTTGAACTCATCTTGAACATTTTCTAATAATTGCACCAAAAGTTGTTGCCTTCTCACCAAGCTGCTTGCCTATTGTCCTGTAGCAATTTTATCCCTGATGTCCTTACACCCTCTCTGGTCTTGGCCATTGTGGAGAGGTTGGAGTCTGTTTGAGTGTGTTGACAGGTGTCTTTTATACTGGTAACGAGTTCAAACAGGTGCAGTTAATACAGGTAATGAGTGGAGAACAGGGGGGCTTCTTAAAGAAAAACTAACAGGTCTGTGAGAGCCAGAATTCTTACTGGTTGGTAGGTCATCAAATACTTATATCATGCAATAAAATGCAAATTAATTACTTAAAAATCATACAATGTGATTTTCTGGATTTTTGTTTTAGATTCCATCTCTCACAGTTGAAGTGCACATATGATAAAAATGACAGACCTCCACATGCTTTGTAAGTAGGAAAACCTGCAAAATCGGCAGTGTATCAAATACTTGTTCTCCCCACTGTATATACAGGGAGTAACAGTACCAGGTCAATGTGGCGCTATATACAGGGAGTAACAGTACCAGGTCAATGTGGAGCTATATACAGGGAGTAACAGTACCAGATCAATGTGGAGCTATATACAGGGAGTAACAGTACCAGGTCAATGTGCAGAGGAGGCTGGTGGCAGGAGCTATAGGAGGACAGGCTCATTGTAGTGGCTGGAATGGAATATATGGAACAATATTAAACACATCAAACATACAGTGCATTCAGAAAGTATTCAGGCCCCTTCCTTTTTCCACATTTTGTAATGTTACAGCCTTATTCTAAAAAGGATTAAATTAAAAATGTTCCTCGTCAATCTACACTGTTTCCATTTGTCATCCTTGAGATGTTTCTACAACTTGATTAGAGTCCACTTGTGGTATATTACATTTATTGGACATGGTTTGGAAAGCCACACACCTGTCTATATAAAGGTCCCACAGTTGACAGTGCATGTCAGAGCAAAGAACAAGCTATGAGGTCTAAGGAAATGACGTAGAACTCAGAGAGAGGATTGTGTTGAGGCACAGAGCTGGGGAAGGGTACCAAAAAAAATCCTGCAGCATTGAAGGTCCTCAAGAACACAGTGACCTCCATCATTCTTAAATGGAAGAGGTTTGGAACCACCAAGACTTCCTAGAGCTGGCCGCCCGGCCAAACTGAGGGGAGAAGGGCTTTGGTCAGGGAGGTAACCAAGAATCCGATGGTCACTCTGACAGAGCTCCAGAGTTCCTCTGTGGAGATGGGGGAACCTTCCAGAAAGACAACCATCTCTGCAGCACTCCACCAATCAGGCATTTATGGTAGAGTAGCCAGACAGAAGCCAGTCCTCAGTAAAAGCCACATGACAGCCCGCTTGGTTTGCCAAAAGGCACCTAAAGGACTCTCCAACCCTGAGAAACAAGATTCCAAGCGTCACTTCTGGAGGAAACCTGGCACCATCCCTGGTGGTGTCAGAATCATGCTGTGTGAATGCTTTTCAGCGGCAGAGACTGGGAGACTTGTCAGGATCGAGGGGAAATATGAACGGAGCAAAGTACAGAGGTATCCTTGATGAAAACCTGCTCCAGAGCGCTCAGGACCTCAGACTGGGGCGAAGGTTCACCTTTCAACAGGACAACAACCCTAAGCACACAGCCAATACAACGCAAGAGTGGCTTCAGGACAAGTCTCTGAATGTCCTTGAGTGACCCGGCCAGAGCTGAGAAGAGCAGGAACTGAGTTTGTTTGATCATAGTTAGTATTAGGGGTCTATATAATATTTGCGCGTTCTCAGTTGATAGCTTATTTAACTGTAGCAGTATGTGGAGGACTGATTTAAGTGCGTGCGGTGGTCATACATTGGATGATTTCTATTTTGAGTAAGCAAATGAAGACTCTTCATTCTCTGCTTCATAATTCTGATGTGAATAGTAGGGTCAATGGCATTTACATGGTGTTCTAAGAGCTTGTAGGCATGATATAAACTCTCATCTAAACTGTCACTTTTCAATCTTCATTATTTCTGTCAATGGCCATAACAACCTCAATTAATCAAGTGTCTTGGATACCTTGGCAACTAGCTACAATATATTGAGGCAATTTTAAAAAGTGCCTGAGCCCCCCTTCTTTTAGGTCCCCACTTTATTAACCTAACAATGGCCTGTTACCCAGCGACCGTTAAAGCTCCTAGAGAAAAGACAAGGAGGTCACACTGCTGTGGAAGGATTCAGCTCTCCCAAACAAATTACCTTTGGCATAGCACTGATCAACCGAATATCAACATTTTTAAAACTTTGACATGATTAGAAAAGAAAACGGGATACATTTTGTATAATGGAGTTAAAAAAGGAGATGGTTCAGTAAGTTGCCTAACTCTTGTTTTTCATGCCTTCATGAAAGGTTGATGATGATATGAATGTGTCTTTGACTGGGTTTTGAACACTCAGGATCCTATTCAATCAAACTGGTAAGCGAGTTTAGAGTATGATCATACATAATGTTATTTGTGTGCTCTGAGAAAGCTTGTGTGAGTTACGCAATTAGCTTTTTTTATAAAAAATTGTTTTCTTGAGTGTAAATGGATTTATAAAATGTGTTCTGATTTTCCAGAAACCTAGTTAACTGTTTTGATTGAAATGGTTTCATAATCACTCATACTTTCTCTAGTTAGCAAAAATGTGTAGACTTGTGTTTGCATGACTTTCAAATCAAATTGTGTTTGTCACATGCGCTGAATACAACAGATGTAGACTTTATCGTGAAACGCTTACTTACGAGCCCTTTCCCAACAATTGAAAGTACTTTTTTTTCTTGCTTAAGCTCTTATGCATTATGCATGACAGCAAGGCAAGCACTGGGAGGGGAGATGAACACAGTCTGAACACAGGAGAGCTGAACGTACACATGTCTTTTTTTCGGTTTACCAATCCAAGGACCTGGTGGGAAAGGAACTAAAAGAACAGATCCTGAAAGGACTACAGCTCAGGCTACCGCATGAACACAGGTTGGTGAAACAAACATTCCCCAACATCTGGGCTGTATGGAAAGGAGGAAGGGGAAAATACAATAGTTAGTCTGCCCTTATCCGGACCAGAACTGTTCCCTCTACAGCCTTGTTAGTAGGCCTCTACTCAAAATCTGCTTCAACCCATACTCAGATTGTATGAACAGCTTTGTTTTTACAGGTTATGAAATCCTTAAAAAATGGCCTGCACATGCTTTGGTTGAAGTTCAGGTGTCATTAAAAACAGACGTTATGACATGTTTGTTGAATCCGTGCCCAAATAGCTATCAGAGGAGGGTTGTTGCATTTTTTAAATGCTGCCGTCATTGTACTATACCTCATGTTCACCACGTGTTTGCTGTCGTTGCTAAAAGAGCACATAGTGGTAATCACTAAATCATGGCTAATGTTTTGAGCTCGTTCTAAACTATCCTATCAACGGGACCTGAAGAACTGTAATATTCTGTTTCACAGAGTCGTAGCTGAACAAGGACATTGATCATATACATCTCGCTGGGTTTTTCAATGTATTGTCAAGACCGGTCAGCAGCCTTGAGTAAGATGAGGGGGGAGGGGTGTGTCTCTTTGTTAAAAACTCTTAAGGATTAGCCCTTTTTTTTTTATTGCCTAAAATGACACCCAAATCTAACTGCCTGTAGCAAGGATATGCATATTCTTGGTACAATTTGAAAGGAAACACTTTGAAGTTTATGGAAATGTGAAAGGAATGTAGTAGAATATAACACAAAAGATCTGGTAAAAGATAATACAAAGATCATCATCTTTGAAATGTAAGAGAAAGGCCATAATGTATTATTCCAGCCCAGATGCAATTTAGATTTTGGCCACTAGATGGCATCAATGTATGTGGAAGATTTTTGACTGATCCAATGAACCATTGCATATATGTTCAAAATGTCGTATCAAGACAGCCCAAATGTGCCTGATTTGGTTATTAATAACTTTTCATGTTCAAAATTGTGCACTCTTCTCAAACAATAGCATGGAATTATTTCACTGTAATAGCTACTGTAAATTGGACAGTGCAGTTAGATTAACAAGAATTTAAGCTTTCTTGAATTTAAGCTTTCTTGTTACTTACAATCTCATGCTAATCGCATTAGCCTAAATTAGCTCAACCGTCCCGTGAAAGGGACACAGATCCCAAATAAATTTTCTAACAACAACTGGTGCACGATCTCTAACGAGTTTTCATCTATATTTTTCATAGCTGTCTATGCTGGCACTAAGACGGCACTCAATGAGCTGTATAGGGCCATCAGCAAACATAAGACAATCGTGTGTACAGCCAGGTTATCATTACTCATTGTGTATTTATTCCTCGTCTTATAATTGCTCTACTTTTCTCTCTGCATTTTCAGGAAGGGCAGTAAGTAAGCATTTCACTGTTATTCTACACCCCTTGTTTACATATCATGTGTCAAATACAATTATTTGGTTTGGTTTAACTGTCTCATGTAGGTGATAGCACATAGGCCTATCCTTGAGTGACAAGTGTAAAATGTGCTCTTCTGGTTGTAGACTAGCTCAAATTTTGGGTTGCATAGGTTTACATTGGATTCAGAGGAAGCAGGTTGCTTTCTTACACATACCTATGTTAACATAATTAGCTTCAAAATCAAATACATGAAAAATATTATAGGCCTGTGGTACTTAATATTACATTTATAAGGTATGTTTAAGGAAATAGCAACTGACCACAGAATATTTTAAAATGACACTGCATAGACGGATGCCCGTTGTGGGGGCATTGTAGTCTTTCGTTGGTTTCAGGGTATCAGAATGGAACAGCTATAACGGTTTCCTTCCCGCCAAATGTGTTATGCACGTTTGGCACAGATTTGGGCACCAGGCACACAGTAGCATTAGTTAGCCCTTTTTACTCTCCTTCCTTACAGGTTTATTCGTATGGTTTGACTCACTCCTCTCGATCTTATCTTCTATAATAGGCACATTAAAAAGTCAAAAATAAACATTTCATGTGAGATTATGATTGCACTATTTCAATTGTTCCAAATGATTGATTGGGGATTCCAAATAAACAAATATGTGTTAATGAATAGCTCTCCAAAGCCAACTCTCCTGTGTCAAAAAGAGGTGTGTGATTCCACTGACAAACAAGGGGTGTAACTGTGAGTCAGTGTGCGCGCACATCTGAACAGCGACGGAAGCGCATGATGTGTCGGAATTTGTAGGAACGAGGAAGACATATAGTCCAACCGAGAAGGAGAAGCCCGCCCTGGATTACAGCTCTTTCATGGAATGTTCACTGAGGAGAACTGTCGTTTATTTTTTTTACCATCGGGAGTTTGTGATATGCGCACAAAGGTGATATGCGCACTGTGGGACCCTGAGGAATAGGCCATCAAAGTGTTCTGCGCGAAATCCAGTGACAGAGTTTCCAGCTATTCACCATTATTTAAGCGCGCACTCTAAGCAAAGTGAGAAAGCGATAATTAGCGATAAGAGGTATAGCGCATCTCTGATTCTACGATATGAGCACATCATCGCTTTAGCAGCCTATGGACCATGGCATCAAATGAAGAAGCGGTTATTTGTCCGGTGCAGGCACCTACGCTCGCCAAGCACAGGGACTTCTGACATTATTTACGCACACTCAAATATCCGACCCCTGCTCTATGCAGGGAGCAGAGGAGGCCGGTCTTATTGTTAAAAGTCAGGACTGTCATATCTGGCATCGGTGAGGTAAGCAGATCTATTCTATTCTACCTTCTTGAATGCTGCGCACGGCAACTAAGATGCGTGTAACGAGAAGACATTAAATATAACCTAGGAATCGTAGAAATAGGAGAGGTACCGCGGAAAATCGTCCTCCGACATTATCTGCCTCATCAAACGTCAGGAGAGTTTTACAGACAAATGTGACCAAATTGGAGTCATGTCTTATTTTGAGGATTCCATATTTCTGTTAGCCCATTAGTCAACCTTTTAGGGCGTGTGTGCGTGTTGTGTTAAACTGCAGCACACCTCTATTAAATGATGTTCTAGATACTAGGGAACATATCTAACAATATATCAAATCATTCATCATCATTGAGAATGACCTGTTCCCTTCTGCTCATCTGAATTTACTCTTCATTTGTCCTGTATTTGTTGACGAAGTATGTGTTGATAGAAAATGGTCCTCTTCTTGGGACAGAGGTGGATTTGGGGTAGTGTGCTACAATCCTCAAATTCATTAGTTGATATGTTTATGCAAATTATACTGTTCTATTATTGTTGACCAAACATCACACATTCACAACCCTTTCCTACCCTAGATGAGCATTCCCAAATGATCCTTAATAGGTAAGGATTTTTGAAAGAATTGTCTGTCTGGTTCTGTTTGTATCATGAGAAAGGAATCTAAAATACCATCCAAAAAACGTTCAGCTCCAGATCTACTAATCACTTTCAGGAGTGGCTTGTGAGAGATGTCTTTTTCTACCACCTGACTTCTTTCAAGCAGACCATAATTCTCCAGCCCTGCAGCAGTGAAATTCTTTCAAACTCTGAATGACATGATCATCCCTTCAGCCGTTGAGGCCTGTTGTCTGTTGCCTCCTCTGACAGAGTCATTTGAATGGTGACACTGTGAGCATTGTTCAAAAAAGCACTCGGTTGCAGTCAACGGTATGTTCTGGGTGAACAATGTCCGCCTTAGACCTCTGAGAGTTCTCTTTGTGTGAGTTCTGTCAATGACAGCCTGGGACAAACATGTTGTGACAGTATGTCCCATACAATATCTAACAAATGAACAAGCTTTTTAAGGGCTTCACCAAGCATTGTTCTATCTCAGCTGTGGCAGTTAAGAACTGGCTTACAAAGCCTGGTCACTTCATGGATTCAGCTCTTGTCTTGCTTGTTGGAAAGGTTGACACACAAGAAGCTGTACATTTTTGGAAAATATAAAAAGGGCATGTCAAAACAGACCCTTCAGAATCCTATGTTTATTTTTCCAGTGTATATATTTTTTTTTTATCTCCTTGAAATTGTGTTGAAAGTGCTTCAATGAGGTTCTCAGTTCAATCTTATTCTGCCTGTGTTTTCCCCACTTTTTGTGAAAACTGAATTACGAAAATTAGGAAAATACCATGCATGATAAATTGTCGTGAAACAAAGAGCTATGTGGCGGCTGGTGAGGAGGAGTTATAGGAGGATGCACTCATTGTAATGTCTGGAATGGAAACCACGTGTTTGTCTGCATTGTATTTATTCCACTGTGGCTCCTTGCTTGTGGCTCTTTGCTGTGGCTCCTTGCTGTGGTTCTTTGATGTGGCACCTCTATGGTCAAGCCCTGGTTGCTTTTCGGAGAATGACTGTCTCCACAACATTGGTTCCTTCATCACCTTGGATAAGGGGAGCAGTGGTGTCACACACAACTCAGATGGCCAATGTGTCTGAAGTAACAGCTCAGGTAAGACGTCCCTCAGCTATGGCTCTTGGCTGGGCTGTGCCAGTGGCTGTATCTGCGGTTGGGGTTTATAATGTCAACCCTGGTGGTCACCTTGTCCTCCGAGACGGTTGCACTTGAGTAGTCGTCTGTCTTTGTTTCGGAACCGGTGCAACAAAAAAAAAAGCGTAATTAATATCATGTGACCACGACCAGTCTTTAATCCCACTTGTCTGCCAAGATCTTGGCTGCTTTATGTTGACAAAGCACTGAAGCATTCTTTCAAATGTGCCTGACAGGCCTTGGAAACTGCTTACTACAGTAGGTGCAAGAGAAGCGCTCACTCTGAGAGTGTGCATGCATATACTATGTTTGAGTGAGTAGGCCTATGTGAAAGGGAAAGAGTGTGTTTTATAACATACATGATATTTCTACACAGTATGTGTATAATAAGTCTTTTCGAACCCATTGTTACCAGGATTGAATACTATTTGATTAGAGTGATCATTAACTCCTGACAAATACATTTTATGGAGGCAAAGGAATTTCATTAGTCTGGTCAGCAGATGTATAGCTTTTCCATACGAACAAGACAAGGGATCTGCGACAAGGGTAGAATCTCATTACAATGTTGTTTTGTCCAAACCTTTTCAGTGAAGTATCCTACTGCATTATTAAATTCTAATCATCCTGATGCGTCTTCTACCCTGCTCGTTTGAATGAAACAGATTGATTGTGTGCTTTAGACCATTGCAAAGTATTCACATACACAGTCTGGGTCCACAATGGCATGTCTGAGAGAGACTCCTTCACTGTGGCCAAACAGAATGCAGCTAGAGATGAAGCACGTCTCTCTCTCTGTCTGTCATTATCTCCACAGACCAGTGATTCAGTTGGCACTGCTACCCTCTGTCTATCACAAAGTAATAAAGGAATTTTAAATGTTATATTATTAGCTACAGTTGAAGTCGGAAGTTTACATACACCTTAGCCAAATACATTTAAACTCAGTTATTCACAATTCCTGACATTTAATCCCAGTAAAAATGCCCTGTTTTAGATCAGTTAGGATCACTACTTTATTTTAATGTCAGAATAATAGTAGCGAGAGATTTATTTCCGCTTTTATTTCTTTCATCACATTCCCAGTGGGTCAGAAGTTTACATACACTCAATTAGTATTTGGTAGCATTGCCTTTAAATTGTTTAACTTGGGTCAAATGTTTAGGGTAGCCTACCACAAGCTTCCCACAATAAGTTTGGTGAATTTTGGCCCCTTCCTCCTGACAGAGCTGGTGTAACTGAGTCAGGTTTGTAGGCCTCCTTGCTCGCACACGCTTTTTCAGTTCTGCCCACACATTTTCTATAGGATTGAGGTTAGGGCTTTATGATGGCCACTCCAATACCTTGACTTTGTTGTCCTTAAGCCATTTTGCCACAACCTTGGAAGTATGCTTGGGGTCATTGTCCATCTGGAAGACCCATTTGTGACCAAGCTTTAACTTCCTAAGTGATATCTTGAGATGTTGTTTCAATGTATCCACATAATTGTCCTTCCTCATGATGCCATCTATTTTGTGAAGTACACCAGTCCCTTCTGCAGCAAAGCACCCCCACAACATGATGCTGCCACCCCCGTGCTTCACGGTTGGGATGGTGTTCTTCGGCTTGCAAGCCTCCCCCTTTTTCCTCCAAACATAACAATGGTCACAATCTTTGTCCCCATGTGCAGTTGCAAACTGTAGTCTGGCTTTTTTTATGGCAGTTTTGGAGCAGTGGCTTCTTCCTTACTGAGCTGCCTTTCAGATTATGTCGATATAGGACTCGTTTTACTGTGGATATAGATACTTTTGTACCTGTTTCCTCCAGCATCTTCACAAGGTCCTTTGCTGTTGTTCTGGGATTGATTTGCACTTTTCGCACCATTGTACATTCATCTCTAGGAGACAGAAAGCGTCTCCTTCCTGAGCGGTACGAAGGCTGCGTGGTCCCATGGTGTTTATACTTGTGTACTATTGTTTGTACAGATGAACGTGGTACCATCAGGCGTTTGGAAATTGCTCCCAAGGATGAACCAGACTTGTGGAGGTCTATAAAAAAAATGGAGGTCTTGGCTGATTTCTTTTGATTTTCCCATGATGTCAAGCAAAGAAGCACTGAGTTTGAAGGTAGACCTTGAAATACATTGCCGGGTACACCTCCAATTGACTCAAATCAACTTAGTGTATGTAAACTTCTGACCCACTAGAATTGTGATACAGTGAATTATAAGTTAAATAATCTGTCTGTAAACAATTGTTGGACAAATTACTTGTGTCATGCACAAAGTAGATGTTCTAACCGACTTGCCAAAACTATAGTTTGTTAACAAGACATTTGTGGAGAGGTTGAAAAACGAGTTTTAATGACTCCAACCTAAGTGTATGTAAACTTCCAACTTCCACTGTATGTACTGTGTTTTAACAATGTGCAAATAGTTGAAGTACAAAGGGAAAATAAACTCACTCTCTTTCTCTCTGTTAGCACATACACACAGTTAACTATCTGTCACCAACCAGAATGCGCTCTGTTCTGGTTCAGCAGAGCTTCGATCAAGTTGGTTCGACCAGTTCCTCTCGCTCTACTGCCCTGACATTATGTGACATCATATTGTCTCTTCTGGTACCTTTTTATTCAGTAGTACCATTGTTTACTTGACATGCACGTTGAGGTCAGGTATTGTGTTTCGTATGCTGGTAGAGGGGAGACATTGTTTTGTTTTTGTTGCAGAGTGATCTATGGGCACAGTAGCTGACAGCGAACATTAAAGTAAATATTCTGTGAGTGCCTGAGGCTCAAGCTCCTCCTGTGCACTCAGTGGTGCTACTGTAAAGCTATCCCTATCTCATAGCTGTAACCTAAGAAGCAAGAGTTAATGTCAAGTCATGCCCTCTCTCTCATACCCAGGTTTTCCTGCTCTGCTTGGCCAAGGCCCTCACTGAGCAGTAGCACTTTAATCTGCCTCCTTCAGAACTACTGTCTGCCAGCCTGACACACACACCTGCCTCACTAAAGCTCCCTAAATAGGTTTAAACCAGGCTAACCTCTCTCTCGTCCACAAGGCATGCTACTGAAAGTGTCCTCTCTTATTCACACCTTCACACTCACATATCGCCCTATCACTCCTCAACAGTGCATCCTGATTCATTCATTCTGGCATTCACCATATAAGAAACATTTCCCATGCTGCATTGCCAACAACAATAGACTGAGTGATTATTTTATGTCCTGTTGTTGATATGATACGATGGAAATATTTATTGAATTACTTTCTTTCAGCTCAACTCTATCAAACTAGACCTAAGGGGTCTCTGGGTTTTTATGTGTCACGGTTGTTTTTTTACACTTGAGTGTTTATTTTCCTTACAAATTAAGTTTCTGAACATCAGACGTCATGTAATATCATGAGAGTATTGTTCTTCGATGTTTATATAGCATGCATTTTAGAGCAACGGTTCTATGATAGAATATAAAACTAATGGCTTTCTTCTGCTTGTTTCCGCAGTGGGAGGTGATTGACACCGTGGACACAGTGAGCGGACCTCACTAAAAAACCTCTCCAACAGTCGTCGTGCCATCCTCACTTCTTACTCACTGTGAAGCGCTGTAACAAGAGAGTGATGTGGACTATTTGGGACTATTCATCAGTAAAGTTGGCTGCAGAAGTAGCAGTCCTCCCTGAGCACCAGGCCTGACTGTTAATAGCTCAGCTCAGCCAGCCTGGTTCCCTCTCCTTCTTCCTGTGTCTGATTCAGAGAGAAGCTCTGCCCAGCCTCCCACCCCTCCCCCCCCCCACCCCTCACGTTGTTGCAGGAGTTGAGTCTCTGCTGCCCAGGGAGGGCTCCAGACATGTCCACCAAGGCGCCCATATACCTGAAGCGGCGGAGCAGGAAGGGTAAGAAAGAAAAGCTGCGGGACATCCTCTCCTCGGACATGATCAGTCCTCCGCTTGGGGACTTCCGCCACACCATCCACATCGGCAGCGGCGGGGGGGAGGACAACCTATTTGGGGACCTGTCCTTCCTGGAGGGGAAGTTCCACCTGCTCCCTGGGCAGCAGGGCGACTGCCTATCCCAGCGCTCTTCCATGTACGCAGAGCCCTTCCAGTTCAGCCATACTGCCAGCATCAGCGGACACACAGCCTCCTCAGAGAGCTCCCCCCTTCTGAAGAACGCCCTCTCTCTGCCCGTCATTGGAGGGTTGCAGGCCATCACCCTGCCCGTCACCTCTGCACCCCCCACTGTCTCCCACCCGCCTCAGAACGCAGCCCCCCCACCCAAACCTCCTCGACTGCACCTGGATGACAAGATCCTGATGACCCATCACCCAGGTCTGGACTCCCCCTTGGCCCAGACTCCCAGCAGGACTTCCCAGTTCTGCCCACCCTCTCCCAGGTTTTCATCAGACAACGATGTGTGTATCCAGGACCCCTATCTGGATGACCGGGTTCAGGAGCGTCCCTACTTGTCCAATGCAGGCTCCCTGCTCTCCCTGCACCTGGACCTGGGCCCCTCCATCCTGGATGACGTGCTGCAGATCATGGACCGCCAGCGCCTCAATGGCCTCAACGGAACCTGTCTGCAGGGAGGACGGCAAGAGCTCTACACCTGACCATGGGAAGTCCTCCTCCCTCGGTCCTCTGTCCCTCGTAGTGTAACACAGGAGGTTCTGACCTCAACCAGGCCTTGCTTGATCACAAGGCTGGGTTTGTACAGTAGTTTGCTCATATTAAGTGCTTTTTTTCTGGAACTTAACATCAGTTTCTGTTAGTGTTTTAATTGATATTGAATATCTTTCTACACTTTTCCATATTTGAATTACTTAATGTAGGAAGTGTTGTCTAATGAGGTGACATGAGCCAAAAGCTGACTGTTAAATCTCCTTTGCCCTTCCTCCAAAGAGTACATGAAGAGATTGGGGAAAGAATACACTGCTGGTCAGGAACTGAGGTCAGCATATCTGTTTGGGCTAATATGTCAGTGGGAAGGGTATGGTAAACTTGAAGGTCAGTGTTAGATCATTTTTTTACTGCACCTGAGCTGTAGACTACTCTACGTACTCCGAAGATCACAGTTTGCTGCGCGTGTCATACAGATTTCTCCAGCTTATGAAGCTATTCTGGAACAGACATTCTATTCAGACTCTACTTGATTGGGGATATTGTTCTCAAAGACACACACTTACGGAAAGATGAACTGTACAACAGGGATGATGTCATCTCTGCAAGGACAGAGAGCCAGAGTGGGAGAGGAGGTCACCTCCCTGAGTCTCTGTCTTCAGCTTTTTGTTCATTTTTACTGCAAGATTGTGAAAGTTATAACTTTGTATCAGGAGAGACACTGAGTGTTGGAGAGTGCAGTTCCATATCTGTCGTCCTTTCAGCAGATCTACAGAGCAAAGCGCTCTGTTTTTACTGGCTCTCAGGCTCTGGTCATTGAGATGTTGGACACGTTTTGATTCACAACCTGAGACTGCTCATAAAGAGATTCTCACCGCTGTAGCCATCCAAGTCCTTGTGTTGCTCCAACTATCTCTGTACCAACACAGAAAAGTTCACAATCAGACTATTACCAATGTTATCTTGAATTCTAGTGACAAGATACTTCAGTGTTTGCAGTAGAATACAGCGTAGAGTTGCTGGAACACCAATTGCTGCATGGGGTATATATTTTTCTATTTCAGTATTACATCAACAACAATGTAGCAATCAACTGGATAATGATAACAGGTTAATGATTCTTCACAAACCCAATAAGAAATGCTTTATTATTTGCACCCAAAGGTGCACTGATTCACTTCAACATTGTACAAATGATTTCAAAAGTGAAATGATAGATCATTTAGAACATACGTTGGTTCTTTGATAACGGTGGACCAATGATGTGCAGGTCTACCTTAAGAATGGCAAAAAACGCTGGATACCCGTTAACCCATTTATAATGTACCCAACAGGGGTTCTATACATTACATGTCCTCCTGTAGGCTAACATACATTACATTAATGCATAACGCTAAACAATATCGTTATAGTATTATATTTGATTAATCTCATATTAGATCAAATGTCTTGATACTTTCACACACTTACTAAAGCACTATAAACCTGTTGGCATTGTAACTGCATATATCTACGTTAATTACAGCTTTTAAACTGCTCTATAATTCTGTTTACTTTTGGATATCAACTCATCAGATCAAATCTATCAAAATATAATGTTCTCACTCCATACATACCCACCCTGTCACAGGCGTCCAGTAGCACCTTAATTGAAGGGAATGGGCTCATTTTTAAAAAATGAACTAATGACTGCTCAAACCCTCCCTTAACCCGGACGACATTGGGCTAATTGTGCGCCGTCCTATGGGACTCCCGATCACGGCATGTTGTGATACAGCCCGGGATCAAACCAGAGTCTGTAGTGACACCTCTAAAACTGAGATGCAGTGCCTTAGACCGCTGCGCCACTCAGGAGAAAATCATAGTAATGGCTGGAACGGAATAAATGGATTGGTATCGAACACATCAAATAAATGGTTTCCACGTGTTTGATACCATTCCATTCACTCAATTCCAGACATTATTATGAGTCATCCTCCCCTCAGCAGCCTCCTGTGCACCCTGTGCATGCTCAAGTGATTACTAAATTAGATGGAAAATAACTTGGGCTCCATAGCTGACATGTTGAGAAGAGGACTATATTAATAGACATATGTTGCAGAGAGAGAGAGAGAGAGAGGATGTGATTAGAGGTGCTGCAGTGCAGTCTGTTTGGACTCTGCGAGAGAGAGAGAGAGAAAGGATATGGTAAGATGTGCTGCAGTGCAGTCTGTCTGGAGCTGGAGCCAGAGCCTGCAGTGCAGTCTGTCCTGCTGACCATGGCCAGGCCAGAATGGTGTTACGTAAGCCTGTGTCTGTTTCCTCTGGAGCTCTGCTGACAGATCTGCAGCCAGCCACTCAGTGACAGGGGAGCTGTACGGTGCAGAACATTGTGTCAGGCTCTCCTGCAGCGTTTGGGACAGCACCTGTTGACAGACTGACATCAACACTACTAACCTTCACTGGCTCCTGCAACTGCAATAAATCCAGATTTCTATAATCTACTCAGTTGTATGCTGCACCTAATGACTATGGTAACATATTTTGGTGTTACTCTTTATGTTGTGATATGCATGGTATGCCTCCTACAACAACTGAACTCAAGTTATTTTGGCATGTTTCCTATTGTATCTAGCTACTAGTCTAGACCTCCAAGTAAGTGTTGGCTGTTTTAGAAAGTGGTTGCAGCATACAGAGCCAAAACCCTTTGTCGTCATCACTCCGTTTATCATAGTTGCACTGGCTTCTGCCAATACCTGAATCGCCAGATATGAGGCTCCACTTCCCTACATATTTATTTGGACAGTGAAGCTAAAACTTTTAATTTGGTTCTATACTCCACCATTTTGGATTTGAGATCAAATGTTTTATATGAGGCGATGGAACAAAATGTCACCTTTTTATTTAGGGTATTTTTCATATATATACAGTATGTTTTACCGTTTAGAAATGAAAGAACTTTGTATGTAGTCCCCCCATTTTGAAGGTATCATAAGTATTTGGACAAATTCACTTAGTGTATTAAAGTAGTCAAAAGTACAACTCTACTCTGTAACTTTCTCACTCATCATTATTCACGATTCATTCATGATTATCCATAATCATGGTAGCTTCCAAATTAATGTACAAATGCTCAGAAACATTCTATATTATTCACAATAAAGTGACTCCAAAAATACATTATTTACAATTCATTTCTACACAACTGTCCGGAACACCTGGTACTCTCATGTATGATTCAGTGTTGCTTGCCTCAAAGCGCACATAGGAGTAATTTAGCTCATCTTGTAGGCTTGTGTCACTGGGCAACTAATGGCTCTGCTTCCCTTTGTAGTTCGTAATAGATTGCAACCCCTGCCACATCCGACGAGCATCGGAGAAGGTGCAGTATTTGTATTTATTATGGATCCCCATTAGATGTTGCCAAAGCAGCAGCTACTCTTCCTGGGGTCCAGCAAAATTTAGGCAGTTTATACAATTTTAAAACATTACAATACATTCACAGATTTCACAATACACTGTGTGCCCTCGGGCCCCTACTCCACCACTACCACAGTACTAAATCCATGTGTATGTATGTTATCGTGTGTGTGTGTGTCTGTGCCAATGTTTGTATTGCTTCACAGTCCCTGCTGTTCCATACGGTGTTTTTTTTATCTGTTTTTTAAATCTAATTTTACTGCTTGCGCCATTACTTGATGTGGAATAGAGTTCCATGTAGTCATGCCTCTATGTAGTACTGTGTGCTTACCCATAGTCTGTTCTGGACTTGGGGACTGTGAAGAGACCTCATGTGGCATGTCTTGTGGGGTATGCATGGGTGTCCGACCTGTGTGCCAGTAGTTTAGACAGACAGCTCGGTGCATTCAACTTGTCAATACCTCTCATAAATAAAAGTAGTGATGAAGTCAATCTCTCTTCCACTTTCAGCCAGGAGAGATTGACATGCATATTATTAAAATTAGCTCTCTGTGTACCATCCTTTTTTGTGGCACCTGACCACACGACTGTAAGGTGCGACAAAACTAGGACCTGTAGGACGTGCTTTGTTGATGGTGTTAAGAAGGCAGAGCATTGCTTTATTATAGACAGACTTCTCCCCATCTTATCTACTCGTGCATCAATATGTTTTGACCATGACAGTTTACAATCTAGTGTTACTCCAAGCAGTTTAGTCACCTCAACTTGCTCAATTTCCACATTATTTATTACAATATTTAATTGAGGTTTAGAGTTATGTGAGTGTTTTGTTCCAAAAACAATGCTTTAAGTTTAAGAAATATTTAGGGCTAACTTATTCCTTGACACCCACTCTGAAACTAACTAACTGCAGCTCTTTGTTGAGTGTTGCAGTCATTTCAGTCGCTGTAGTAGTTGACGTGTTGAGTCATCCGCATACATAGAAACTCTGGCTTTACTCAAAGTCAGTGGCATGTCGTTAGTAAAAATTGAAAAAAACAAGTGGCCTAAACAGCTACCCTGGGGAATTTCTGATTCTAACTGGATTATATTTGATAGGCTTCCATTAAAGAACACCCTTTGTGTTCTGTTAGACAAGTAACTCTTTATCCACATTATAGCAGGGGGTGTAAAGCCATAACACATGTTTTTACAGCAGCAGCAGACTATGCTCAATAATGTCAAAAGCTGCACTGAAGTCTAACAAGACAGCCCCCACAATCATTTTATCATCAATTTCTCTCAGCCAATCATCAGTCATTTGTTGTAAGTGCTGTGCTTGTTGAGTGTCCTTCCCTATAAGCATGCTGAAATTCTGTTGTCAATTTGTTTACTCTAAAATAGCATTGTATCTGGTCAATCACAATTTTTTTCCAGAAGTTCACTAAGGGTTGGTAACAGGCTGATTGGTTGGCTATTTGAACCAGTAAAGTGGGCTTTGATATTATTGAGTAGCTTCCCTCCAAGCCTGAGGGCACAGTCTCTAGTAGGCTTAAATTAAAGACGTGGAAAATAGGAGTGGCAATATCGTCTGTTATTATCCCACAGTAATTTTCCATCTAGATTGTTAGACCCTGGTAGCTTGTCATTGTTGATAGACAACAATAATTTTTTCACCTCTTCCACACACTGACTTTACGGAATTCAAATGTACAATTCTTGTCTATCATAATTTGGTCTGATATAATTGGATGTGTAGTGTCAGCGTTTGTTGCTGGAATGTCATCCCTAAGTTTGCATATCTTGCCAGTGGGATTCAATCTGTCCTGTATTTACGCTTTGCCTGTTGATGGTTCTTCGGATGGCATAGCGGGATTCTTATAAGGGTTAGAGTCCCGCTCCTTGAAAGTGGCAGCTTAGTCCATGGCTTCTGGTTGGTGTATGTATGTACGGTCACGGTGGGGACGACGTCATCGATGTACTTATTGATGAAGCCAGTGACTGATGTACTCCTCAATGCCATCGGAAGAATCCCGGAACATGCTGCAGTCTGTGATACAGTAGCAAAAGAGTCCTGTAGCTTAGCATCTGCGTCATCTGACCACTTCCGTATTGAGCAAGTCATTGGTACTCCCTGCTTTAGTTTTTACTTGTAAGCAGGAATCAGGAGGATAGAGTTATGGTCAGATTTGCCAAATGGAGGACGAGGGAGAGCTTTGTATGCGTCTGTGTGTGGAGTAAAGGTGGTCTAGAGTATTTTTTCCCCCCTCTGGTTGCACATGTAACATGCTTAAACAGATTTAGGTTTCCCTGCATTAAAGCGCCGTCTCTGGATGAGCATTTTCTTGTTTGCTTAATGCCTTATACAGCTCGTTGAGTGCAGTCTTAGTGCCAGCATCGGTTTGTGGTGATACAGTGCCTTGCGAAAGTATTCGGCCCCCTTGAACTTTGCGACCTTTTGCCACATTTCAGGCTTCAAACATAAAGATATAAAACTGTATTTTTTTGTGAAGAATCAACAACAAGTGGGACACAATCATGAAGTGGAACGACATTTATTGGATATTTCAAACTTTTTTAACAAATCAAAAACTGAAAAATTGGGCGTGCAAAATTATTCAGCCCCCTTAAGTTAATACTTTGTAGCGCCACCTTTTTCTGCGATTACAGCTGTAAGTCGCTTGGGGTATGTCTCTATCAGTTTTGCACATCGAGAGACTGAAATTTTTTCCCATTCCTCCTTGCAAAACAGCTCGAGCTCAGTGAGGTTGGATGGAGAGCATTTGTGAACAGCAGTTTTCAGTTCTTTCCACAGATTCTCGATTGGATTCAGGTCTGGACTTTGACTTGGCCATTCTAACACCTGGATATATTTATTTTTTAACCATTCCATTGTAGATTTTGCTTTATGTTTTGGATCATTGTCTTGTTGGAAGACAAATCTCCATCCCAGTCTCAGGTCTTTTGCAGACTCCATCAGGTTTTCTTCCAGAATGGTCCTGTATTTGGCTCCATCCATCTTCCCATCAATTTTAACCATCTTCCCTGTCCCTGCTGAAGAAAAGCAGGCCCAAACCATGATGCTGCCACCACCATGTTTGACAGTGGGGATGGTGTGTTCAGGGTGATGAGCTGTGTTGCTTTTACGCCAAACATAACGTTTTGCATTGTTGCCAAAAAGTTCAATTTTGGTTTCATCTGACCAGAGCACCTTCTTCCACATGTTTGGTGTGTCTCCCAGGTGGCTTGTGGCAAACTTTAAACAACACTTTTTATGGATATCTTTAAGAAATGGCTTTCTTCTTGCCACTCTTCCATAAAGGCCAGATTTGTGCAATATACGACTGATTGTTGTCCTATGGACAGAGTCTCCCACCTCAGCTGTAGATCTCTGCAGTTCATCCAGGGTGATCATGGGCCTCTTGGCTGCATCTCTGATCAGTCTTCTCCTTGTATGAGCTGAAAGTTTAGAGGACGGCCAAGTCTTGGTAGATTTGCAGTGGTCTGATACTCCTTCCATTTCAATATTATCGCTTGCACAGTGCTCCTTGGGATGTTTAAAGCTTGGGAAATCTTTTTGTATCCAAATCCGGCTTTAAACTTCTTCACAACAGTATCTCGGACCTGCCTGGTGTGTTCCTTGTTCTTCATGATGCTCTCTGCGCTTTTGACGGACCTCTGAGACTATCACAGTGCAGGTGCATTTATACGGAGACTTGATTACACACAGGTGGATTGTATTTATCATCATTAGTCATTTAGGTCAACATTGGATCATTCAGAGATCCTCACTGAACTTCTGGAGAGAGTTTGCTGAACTGAAAGTAAAGGGGCTGAATAATTTTGCACGCCCAATTTTTCAGTTTTTGGTTTGTTAAAAAAGTTTGAAATATCCAATAAATGTCGTTCCACTTCATGATTGTGTCCCACTTGTTGTTGATTCTTCACAAAAAAATACAGTTTTATATCTTTATGTTTGAAGCCTGAAATGTGGCAAAAGGTCGCAAAGTTCAAGGGGGCCGAATACTTTCGCAAGGCACTGTAAATAGACAGCTACGAAAAATATAAATGAAAACTCTCTTTGTAAATTGTGTGGTCTACAGCTTATCATGAGATACTCTACCTCAGGTGAGCAAAACCTTAATATTAGATTTCATGCACCAGGTGTTATTGACAAATAGACACAGACCGCTGGGGTGGTCTGTGCAAACTTATCTTACAGGAAGATACTGTTCTATCTTGCAGATGTACGAAAAACCCAGCCAGCTGAATGTTATCCATGTTGTTGTTCAGCCACGACTCGGTGAAACATAAGATATTAGAGTTTTTAATGTCCCGTTGGTAGGATAGTCTTTATCGGAGCTCATTCAGTTTATTATCCAGTGATTGCATGTTGGCTAATAGGACTGATGGTAGAGGCATGTTACCCACTCACCGTCGGATTCTCCAGACCTACGACCGCTATATCTCCGTCTCTTCTCTCTTCATGCGAATTACAGGGATTTGGGCCATGTCCGGTGTCTGAAGTAAATTCTTCACGTCCGAAAAAATCTTCATCCAGTACGAGGTGAGTAATCACTGACCTGATATCCAGATGCTATTTTCTGTCGTACTAGACAGTGCCAGAAAAATTATGTACAAATTAAGTTACAAATAATGCAAAATAACACACACAATAGCACAATTGGTTAGGAGCCTGTAAAACGGCAGCCATCTCCTCCGGCTCCATTATTATCTTCCCAGCACAAGGTGCACTTGTGTAATGATTATGCTGTTTAATCAGCTTCTTGAAATGCCACACCTGTCAGGTGGATGGATTATCTTGGCAAAGGATAAATGTTCACTAACAGGGATGTAAACACATTTGTGTATAAAATCTGAATGAAATAAGCTTTTTGTGCATATGGAACATTTCTGGGATCTTTTATTTCAGCTGATGAAACATGGGACCAACACTTTGCATGTTGAGTTTATATTTTTGTTCAGTATACTTATGACACCTTCAAATGAGGGGACTAGATGCATAAAGTGCTTTCATTTCTAAACGGTAAAACCGATATGTATGAAAATACCTTAAAATAAAAAGGTGCAATTCTGTACTGTCGCCTCATTCGAAACATTTGCTCTCAAATCCAAAATGCTTGAGTATAGAGCCAAATTAAAGACTTGAGCTTCCCTGTCCAAATAAATAGTCAGTTTAATATTTACCAAACTTCAAGGTTTTGTAGATATCTCTATTACATCATAACCTTTGCTGATCTTTATGTATGATAATGACTCTTATCGTGCTGCTATCAATTGGCATATTTTACATGTTTGGACAAATTGTTTACTTGCATCACACAATTACAAGCTGTAAATGATTATGAATAAATGCAATGTTATGGATAGAAGAAGAAAGACATCCTTGTTTAGTTTTTCTGTGTGTGTGTGTGCGCGTGCCCGCGCCCACGTTCTCTTGTTTGCTATGGTCCCTCCAGTTTTTGAATAGCCCTGGGAATGGCTCCAACTTGCTTTGTTAACACAGGGCCCTCGACACACACAGCCAGTGACCCTGAGAGCAGGGGCGGTCTGGAAACACCACTGAGAGGGGCCCTGCAGGGGGAGGATCTCAGAAGGGAGGTAGACAGGCGAGTGAAAAGGCCGTGCAGAGGGAGAGAACAAATATATATTTTTAACCTTTTTTCTCTTAATTGGTGTATCTCTGATCAGAGCAAATAGTTGAAGCAAACAAGTTAAAAACATCACTTCTTTCTGTTTCAACTGTGTTTTCAATTTGATTTGCTGTTGAGATTTTGTTCTGCCTCTTTGAGCTTTAGAGTCTTCAAGGAACTTCAGAGATAGGAAGATCCCACTGGGCAAACACTGGTTGAAGATTTCCTAGGTGACCTCCAGAATTTATTTGTGTTGATTATGGGACCACCCAGTCTATTCCTCTCTTATTTAATCATGCTCAAAACCTCATGCTGTAAGTGGAACGTGTCCCCGCTGGCCTGGATAACTTATTTAACTCCTAATCTAAAACACTAATGACATTCGAAGGAGACCCCTTGTGAGTTTCACAATCAAACAAGTGTGTTGTGCTTCACTGTCTCCCTCATTGGCTGGGAACACCAGCTGTGTGTCTAGGTCTAAAAGCATGGCATGCACAGATGTAAGAGGGCATAGTTTTAATGGAAATGCCTGCCTAGAGCAGAGTGACCAATGCCAGCCTCTTTCTCCCTGGTCTGAGTTTGGACCTCTGCTTGGGTGTAATAAGTAATATTGGGCCACTGACAGGCTGAAAGTGGATAGCATTCAGAGAGTTGGACAGTTTACATGTCAGAAAAGCTCCTTGAAGTCCATGCCCAGAATGATTCCTTCCTTCCATGTGCTTACATCGCCATCTGCTGGACATTTTTGTGTATCACTAAAAGTAGTACATTTAATCCGTTTTAATAGCAACACAAGTCTAAATGACATGTACGTCATACGCGTCATATTTTCCAATAAAATAATGAAAGACATGATTTAATCATATTTACTGAAATTGCATAGCTGGCTAATGTACTCTGCCCTAAACTATGAGTGGTTAACTTTTTTTGTAAACTCTATTTGATACATAATTGCAACACTATAACCTTGGTCTTCTTTACAAACTGCAAAAAAATGTATTGCGCATGCACAACCTTTCACGGCAAAGCGAACCAAGATGGCGGCTGTTGTTGAAAATGTTGTAAAACTGTAAGTAGCTATGTTCTTTCCCCCTAGCTAGTTAAAGTATGCACATGTGTTTTACGTTTAAATGTAAAGGTCGGTGGTAACAGAAACATGTAAATGGTATAGTAAATTGTCTTAAGATGTTCGGTAAAAGAACCGAATAACTCAGTTTTCAAACTGTGTCAGTACTCATAGCTAAACGGACCTGCTCTGTCAAGTGTTTTTGTATAATGGACACTTTGAAATTAACCAAGTGTCATCATTATATAATCAAACGTTGGGCACTAGTTAGCAAATGTACACGAAGAACTGCATATCCGCAACTCCATCCATAATCCTAATTCCACGCCAGTTTGAAAACACCCACGGTGAGAGAGATGGGATGGTGACATGTTAGTTTACAATCATTAGCATGTTAGCTGGCAACTTGGTTATTAAGTTCAGTTAACTGCAGTGCGTATAGCTACTGTTGTTGTTTTACAATGTAGTCCTTCAAGCTAGAAATTAGTTCAAATCCTGGTGTTCAATCAGTATTATGAATATATCTGCTGACACTGTCTGCATTCGTGGTCCTGGGATGCTTTCATGTGGAAATGGAATGCATGTTTTGTTGTTTAGCTTCCCAACAGAAAATCCATGTCACCACAATGCATTAGTCACTATGACGAACGTCCTTGAGGCATTGTTAAAACTAGCTTTTGCCAAAAGATTAGAGTAATATGAATCAGATGTTCTTCAAGACAAATTCTACCAATAAAAAAAGAAAATGACCATGGCATGCAATGCAACAAATGTTTCAAACTCTTGAACTGCTGTGTGTTCATCACGGAAACCATTTACAGTTTAAGAACCAAATGGAAGCAAACCTACCAGAATTTGTCCAATAGAAATCTCGTTTTCGTTGTAAAATGTTTTTGTTAGGCGTAAACCATTTTGCAACAGAACCTGTGTAATTGTTTATTTAACCTTTATATAAAAAACATCCTGTGGCGGACTGCAATAGCATCGAATAGTCCCCGTGATATGCAACTGTTCAGGGAAGTCCGGAACCAATACACGCAGTCAGGAAAGCTAAGGCCAGCTTCTTCAGGCAGAAGTTTGCATCCTGTAGCTCCAACTCCAAAAAGTTCTGGGACACTGTGAAGTCAATGGAGAACAAGAGCACCACCTCCCAGCTGCCCACTGCACTGAGGCTAGGTAACACGGTCACCACCGATAAATCCATGATTATCGAAAACTTCAATAAGCATTTCTCAACGGCTGGCCATGCATTCCGCCTGGCTACTTCAACCTCGGCCAACAGCCCCGCCCCCCCCGCTGCTCCTCGCCCAAGCCTCTCCAGGTTCTCCTTTACCCAAATCCAGATAGCAGATGTTCTGAAAGAGCTGCAAAACCTGGACCCGTACAAATCAGCTGGGCTTGACAATCTGGACCCTCTATTTCTGAAACTATCCGCCACCATTGTCGCAACCCCTATTACCAGCCTGTTCAACCTCTCTTTCATATCGTCTGAGATCCCCAAGGATTGGAAAGCTGCCGCAGTCATCCCCCTCTTCAAAGGGGGAGACACCCTGGACCCAAACTGTTACAGACCTATATCCATCCTGCCCTGCCTATCTAAGGTCTTCAAAAGCCAAGTCAACAAACAGGTCACTGACCATCTCGAATCCCACTGTACCTTCTCTGCTGTGCAATCTGGTTTCCGAGCCGGTCACGGGTGCACCTCAGCCACACTCAAGGTACTAAACAATATCATAACCGCCATCGATAAAAGACAGTACTGTGCAGCCGTCTTCATCGACCTTGCCAAGGCTTTCGACTCTGTCAATCACCATATTCTTATCGGCAGACTCAGTAGCCTCGGTTTTTCGGATGACTGCCTTGCCTGGTTCACCAATTACTTTGCAGACACAGTTCAGTGTGTCAAATCGGAGGGCATGCTGTCCGGTCCTCTGGCAGTCTCTATGGGGGTGCCACAGGGTTCAATTCTCGGGCCGACTCTTTTCTCTGTATACATCAATGATGTTGCTCTTGCTGCGGGCGATTCCCTGATCCACCTCTACGCAGACGACACCATTCTATATACTTTCGGCCCGTCATTGGACACTGTGCTATCTAACCTCCAAACAAGCTTCAATGCCATACAACACTCCTTCCGTGGCCTCCGACTGCTCTTAAACGCTAGTAAAACCAAATGCATGCTTTTCAACCGATCGCTGCCTGCACCCGCATGCCCGCCTAGCATCACCACCCTGGATGGTTCCGACCTAGAATATGTGGACATCTATAAGTACCTAGGTGTCTGGCTAGACTGCAAACTCTCCTTCCAGACTCATATCAAACATCTCCAATCGAAAATCAAATCAAGAGTCGGCTTTCTATTCCGCAACAAAGCCTCCTTCACTCACGCCGCCAAGCTTACCCTAGTAAAACTGACTATCCTACCGATCCTCGACTTCGGCGATGTCATCTACAAAATGGCTTCTAACACTCTACTCAGCAAACTGGATGCAGTCTATCACAGTGCCATCCGTTTTGTCACTGGCCCTCGTCGGCTGGCCCTCGCTACATATTCGTCGCCAGACCCACTGGCTCCAGGTCATCTACAAGTCCATGCTAGGTAAAGCTCCGCCTTATCTCAGCTCACTGGTCACGATGGCAACACCCATCCGTAGCACGCGCTCCAGCAGGTGTATCTCACTGATCATCCCTAAAGCCAACACCTCATTTGGCCGCCTTTCGTTCCAGTACTCTGCTGCCTGTGACTGGAACGAATTGCAAAAATCGCTGAAGTTGGAGACTTTTATCTCCCTCACCAACTTCAAACATCAGCTATCTGAGCAGCTAACCGATCGCTGCAGCTGTACATAGTCTATTTGTAAATAGCCCACCCATTTTCACCTACCTCATCCCCATACTGTTTTTATTTATTTACTTTTCTGCTCTTTTGCACACCAATATCTCTACCTGTACATGACCATCTGATCATTTATCACTCCAGTGTTAATCTGCAAAATTGTAATTATTCGCCTACCTCATGCCTTTTGCACACATTGTATATAGACTCCCCCTTTGTTTTCTACTGTGTTATTGACTTGTTAATTGTTTACTCCATGTGTAACTCTGTGTTGTCTGCTCATACTGCTATGCTTTATCTTGGCCAGGTCGCAGTTGTAAATGAGAACTTGTTCTCAACTAGCCTACCTGGTTAAATAAAGGTGAAATAAAAATAAAAAAAACTTTATATAACTAGGCAAGTCAGTTAACAAATTCTTATTTACAATGATGGCCTAGTGGGTTAACTGCCTTGTTCACCGGCAGAACAACATATTTTTTATCTTGTCAGCTCTGGGATTTGGGCCAGCAGCCTTTCAGTTACTGGCCCAATGCTCTAACCACTAGGCTACCTACTTCCCCAAATAATACAAGTAATACGCCCCTGTTGTCTCTCATAGACCTCTTTCCATACCCACTTTCCCGAAAGCTTCTGTATCCCTTTGCCTAAAATGGATTTAAGATTGTCTTAGTGCTACGAAGCTTTGAAGACAGATTTATGTAAGTAAAAAATAGGTTTCACTCAAGCTGTTTCGTGTTGAAAAGCTGAGCCAGCAGAGGCTGCTGCTCCCAACCAGGCAGACCGCTGTTGCCAAGCCAACAAAAGAGCAACTGCTGACATTCTCAACAGTGACTGAGTTCAGGGACACAATGATGTAGTCTGCTTGCCTGCCTCCCCGAGGTGCCAGCTTAAACAGGACCAAAAGGTTTTTAGCTGTGGCTGTGATAGATAAAGGCTTTGAAGTTTGAACAATTTTAAGCCTCTTTTACAACACGCTAGAGCAGTAGAATTTAGACATGATTTGTTTTAGAGGTCGTAGGACACATACCATACCAACCTCTTTATGGTAGAGATGCAATACAGGTACTGTCAGTTGTTGAACTGATGCATGAAGGTTTATTTGTTTAGATCCTTTTGCAGAAGCAGCAGTTACTCTTCCTGGGGTCCACAGTAATGTATCATTCTTCTAACAGTATACACAGGCAGTGTGTTTCCTGGTGCTAACTTGTCCCTGGCTGTTCCTCTCGGTGTGTGGGTGAAGGCTGGGAGAGCAGTGCTACAGAGATGCCATGGAGCAGTGCCATAACTACAACGCCCGGCTATGTGCCGAGAGGAGTGTCCGAATGCCCTTCCTGGACTCTCAGACTGGAGTGGCGCAGAGCAACTGTTACATTTGGATGGAGAAGAGACACAGGGGACCAGGTAAATACATTACACATCTACACAAATTGAAGTCACATACAGTATTTCAACTACTGAGTTCACAGCCTGGAGTAGTAGGCTATATGAGTTTTTCCAGTACACATTTATGTTATAGCCCTGGACACACCTCATTCAACCTGCCAGGGGCTTGATGATTACTAGAATCAAGTGTGCTTGTCTAGGCCACAATGGAAACGTCTACTGTTGGGGGTACTGGAGGACCGGAGTTGTTAAACATTCATCATCTTCTCATGATCTGGAAACGAAAACAAAAGAGATCACTATAGTTCAAGCACTCGGTAGAAATTGTGTTCACCTATGTTTCCAACCACACCAATGTGTCGGAGGAAACACCATACAGCTCTAGCCACAAGGAGTCGCTTGAGCACAATGGGACAAGAACATCCCAGCCAGCCAAACCCTCCCTTAACCCGGACGACGCTCGGCCAATTGTGTGAGTCGGCTCATAGGTCTCCCGGTCGCGGCCGGCTGCAACACAGCCCGGGATCGAACCCGGATCTGTAGTGACGCCTCAAGCGTGCCTTAGGCTGCTGCGCCACTCGGGAGGCCATAAAGTGAAAGTTAATGTCTGTTTTATAGGTCATCATATATGTCTAGGTACATTAGTGTGCATCTTCTGTCCTCTCTCAGGAGTGGCCCCAGGACAGCTGTACACCTACCCATCCCGCAGGTGGAGGAAGAAACGACGAGCCTTCCCCCCAGAGGATCCCCGGCTGGTCTTCCCCCCTCTAAAGTCAGGTACGTCCTAATCATGGGATACTGGTCAGCTTAATAACACTATAACTGTGTTGACGTGTTTGTGTGCCCCTCTGTGCCAGAGTTCTCTGTTGGTTCTTCACTCCTTTGTAAAGGTTGTTTGTGGTTCTCCCTGTCTGTAGAACTGGACTTGGGTTTTAAGAAGGATGCCCTGTCATCATCTGATGGCAGCAGTCTGGAAGCCCTGCTGAAGGGGGAACCCCTGGACAAACGGGGTCCTCCGGAGTTCCATGGGCCAGAAGAGGAGTCCCGTCTGGCAGACTACACTTGTGGGGGGGTCACCCCTGCAGCACGCGTCAGAAAGGTACCGTAGCATGCTCTGGTTGGAGGGATCGTGTGATACATAGCATGGTTTACAGTTTGTTACTCCTCCAATGACATTAGATACTACAGCAACATGCATTCTTCTGTCTATACAGAGAGTCCTGGAGCCAGATGACTTCCTGGATGACTTGGAGGATGAGGACTATGAGGAGGACACCCCCAAAAGAAGAGGCAAAGGAAAGGGAAAGGTGAGTGAAGCTATTTTAAACCAATAAATGTTGTTAATGTTACATTTTGCATTACATTTAGCATAGTCAATTAGCAGACGCTCTTATCCAGAGCCACTTACAGTTAGAGACTCACTTTACTCAATGTTACAGGCATGTGATCTGAAATGGTGGCTGTGTCCCCTGGCACCATGTCTGTACCTATGATTTTGAATATGATGGTGTGTTTGTCCTTAGGGTCGTGGTGTGAGCAGTGCCAAGAAGAAGCTGGAGGCTGCGGCGGCTGCACTGGAGGACAAGGACAAGCCTTACTCCTGTGACAGTGAGTCCCAGCAGGGCCTTGGAGGAGAACAGTGGGAGTGCGGATGGCTTTGGAGGAGAACAGTGGGAGTGCGGATGGCTTTGGAGGAGAACAGTGGGAGTGCAGGGGGCTTTGGAGGAGAACAGTGGGAGTGCAGGGGGCTTTGGAGGAGAACAGTGGGAGTGCAGGGGGCTTTGGAGGAGAACAGTGGGAGTGCAGGGGGCTTTGGAGGAGAACAGTGGGAGTGCAGGGGGCTTTGGAGGGGAACAGTGGGAGTGCAGGGGGCTTTGGAGGAGAACAGTGGGAGTGCAGGGGGCTTTGGAGGAGAACAGTGGGAGTGCAGGGGGCTTTGGAGGAGAACAGTGGGAGTGCAGGGGGCTTTGGAGGAGAACAGTGGGAGTGCAGGGGGCTTTGGAGGAGAACAGTGGGTTGTGCAGGGGGCTTTGGAGGAGAACAGTGGGTTGTGCAGGGGGCTTTGGAGGAGAACAGTGGGTTGAGCAGGGGGCTTTGGAGGAGAACAGTGGGAGTGCAGGGGGCTTTGGAGGAGAACAGTGGGAGTGCAGGGGGCTTTGGAGGAGAACAGTGGGAGTGCAGGGGGCTTTGGAGGAGAACAGTGGGAGTGCAGGGGGCTTTGGAGGAGAACAGTGGGAGTGCAGGGGGCTTTGGAGGAGAACAGTGGGAGTGCAGGGGGCTTTGGAGGAGAACAGTGGGAGTGCAGGGGGCTTTGGAGGAGGGCCTACTCTCTTTACTCCCTAGGAACTCTCTTGTTGGGAAGCGGACAGGTTGTCCGCTTGTTGTTTTTCACTCCTGAAATTGTCTTCCCTTGCAGATTAAACTTGGGGTGATGTTGATGTCTTTCTGATTGTCAGTCTGTGAGCGTACTTCTGAGTCTCTCTCTATGCTGACAGTCTCTGAGCGTACTTCTCTGAGTCTCTCTCTCTATACTGTCAGTCTGTGAGCGTACTTGTCTGAGTCTCTCGCTCTATGCTGTCAGTCTGTGAGGGTACTTCTGAGTCTCTCTCTCTATGCTGTCAGTCTGTGAGCGTACTTGTCTGAGTCTCTCTCTCTATGCTGTCAGTCTGAGCGTACTTCTCTGAGTCTCTCTCTCTATACTGTCAGTCTGTGAGCGTACTTCTCTGAGTCTCTCTCTATGCTGTCAGTCTGTGAGCGTACTTCTCTGAGTCTCTCTCTCTATACTGTCAGTCTGTGAGCGTACTTCTCTGAGTCTCTCTCTCTATACTGTCAGTCTGTGAGTGTACTTCTCTGAGTCTTTCCTTTTCTCTCTTTTCTCTCCTCTCTTTCAGACACTTTCAGACAAAAGCATATTTCACAACCTTCTGGACGAGGTATATTTCTCCTTCTTTTTCCTCTGCCTCCAGTCCAGTCTGCTTACTGCCTGTTTGTCTTTCTCTCGGTGTGTGTTAGCTAACATGTAGAATGCTTTGAGGTTAGTGGTGCTGCCTCCCCCTCGTCCACTGATTAAGGTCTCATTTTCAAGGTATAATTCAATTGACTCAGAGTATAAGTAACTTGAAATGCTTGACGGTGGATTGTGAATGTGTAGTGTGGAGATGTATGATAATGTATGATAAGAGCATCTGCTAAATGACTTAAATGTAAAATGTTAAATATGTATTTCACACATGATATTATTGCATCACACCGCTCAGGTGGTAGAGCATGGCGCTTGTAACGCCAGGGTAGTGGGTTTGATTCCCGGGACCAACCATATGTAAAATGTATGAACGCATGACTGTGTTGCTTTGGTTAAAGTGTCTGCTAAATGGCATATATCGCATTATCGTATTGCACACACTACAGCCAATCAAATGTAGTCTGTGTTTTCTTTCATGTCATAATCTCTTAACTGAATATGTCTAATTTGCATTTCTTTGCTACATTTCTTTTTTTCTTAATGTCTTGTCCTCCTCACCTGTTTCTTTAGACTGAAATAGTGCCTCTGCTTTTGTGTTGAACCAGCTTGATGTCTGTGCTGGCTGTGTGGATCCTGATGTGAGTGCGCATGGGGGGAGAGATTGTTGAGGAATGCCTAACCTGGGTTCTGCACCATGGACCGTGTTGCACAATGGCCTGGAACTGGCGGTCTGACTCACATAGAGACAGGCGGCCTAAGGTTCAAATGAAATGTTACTTGTCACATGCTTTGTAAACAACCAGTGCAGACTAACAGTCAAATTCTGACTTACGGTTCCTTCCCAACAATGCTAGGGTTAGGGTTGGAACTGGAGGGGTGTAATGGGAGATGGGGGCTGGGAGCTGACCCAGTCAGTAATCTTGCCCCTCTAGGTATCAGATGAAGAAATATGATGGGATTGTGTGATGAAATAAGAGAGGGTGATTGAGTGAGTGGATGGATGTCTGGGTGAGCATACCATACCATTGCTCTAGACCAGACACGTGGACACTAATACATCAATATGATTTTCCTCATCAGTAAATAAAGATCAGATCGAGGCGATATCTTTCAGTGGAGAAAAATGTACTCTGTTCTAGTATGAAGGCTACTTAATGGTTTAAGTATGTTTCGTTTTAACACGTGTTGTGTTTGGGGGTTTCTCTGGCAGTCTGTGGGAAGCGTTACAAGAACCGTCCGGGTCTGAGCTACCACTACGCCCACTCCCACCTGGCTGAGGAGGAGGGAGGGGACAAGGAGGAGCCTGAGGTCCACACCCCCACCCCGCCCCAGCCTGAGGAGCCCAAGAGTAAGTCACCATTTGAATGCATTTGAAACCTTTGAATGCAGACCCATACTTATCATTTCATTCTGTGTTTCTCCCTTACAGCACCCAAGAAAGGTCCAGACGGTTTGGCGATACCCAATAACTACTGTGACTTCTGCCTCGGGGACTCAGCCCTCAACCAGAAGACGGGCCAGTCAGAGGGGCTGCAGTCCTGCTCAGACTGTGGACGTTCAGGTAACCCTTCCAACCCTGGCCTTTACCCTGAGAGACAAGGCTAACCTAGGCCTTTCAGACCATTGGTGTATATTTGTATGAGTATGCAAATGAATGCATGTGTGAGTGGTATTTACTTTAGGATGTTATTGAGTGTGTTCCGAGTCAGACGCATGATGGCGTAGTTACAAAGACCAGTAGTAGTATGATGGAGGCTGACAGTTTGTTCACCCATTCTCTGTGTCCAACCCAGGCCACCCGTCCTGCCTGCAGTTCACCCCTGTGATGATGGCTGCAGTGAAGACCTACCGCTGGCAGTGCATCGAGTGCAAGTGCTGCAACATCTGTGGCACCTCAGAGAACGACGTGAGTTGACCTGCAGGCTTCATACTTATTACTGTAGGATAAATGAAGTGCACTGTATATTTAAAATGAAGTGGTGCGCTGATAAACTGCGTTGTATAATGAGCCTGTTGTCTTTTGTCCAGGACCAGCTTCTCTTCTGTGATGACTGCGATAGAGGCTATCACATGTACTGTCTCAGCCCCCCTATGGCTGAACCTCCAGAAGGTGAGAGCAAGATAATGGATCTATCTGTTCATGATGTACCACTGGGGACCACTTGCCTGTCTAATAGGGGATATTTGAGTCAAAGTTTTTGATGATGACTGTTGTGGTTTTATCTCCGTAGGGAGACAGATTTATCTGAGTAGATTTGGCAGAGCAGAATGTCCAAGTCGAGCTCTCAGGCGGCGTAGCCAGACAACGATAGCACGGCCGGGTGTTTTACTGATGAATCACCGCTTTCAGCAGTTAACTAGCCTTGAAATCTTGAAATGCTTAGTCAATGCAAGGTATTAGAGCACAAAATAGCCTGCACCTTTAAATCCAGTGACTTCAACTGGGCTAATGACCAGATGTGGGTCCATGGAAGACAGGATATTTATAGCAAGTCTGTGTGAGTCACTCACCACTCTGTTTCCTTGTGTCCTCTTAACAGGGAGCTGGAGCTGCCATCTGTGTCTGGACCTGTTGAAAGACAAGGCGTCCATATACCGGACACCTAATGCCCCTCCGTTGTGATGGACCCCCATCCTCTCACAGGTTCTCCATCACTGGTCAGCAGAGAGGAGTGGGTGGGACAGATGTCTTGTGAAAAGGGAAGCATACCTCACCAACCCCCCTTCTAAAACAGGCCTTTCGGGGAAGCATACCTTACCAGCCCCTTGCTGAAAAAGGCCTCGGGTTGGAAGGGAAACGCCTTACCAAGCCCGTGCTGAAACAGGCGGGCCGAAACAGGCAAACCGAGACGGTTTGGAAGGGAAACACCTTACCAAGCCCGTGCTGAAACAGGTCTCGGTTTGGAAGGGAAACACCTTACAAAGCCCGTGCTGAAACAGGTCTCGGTTTGGAAGGGAAACACCTTACAAAGCCCGTGCTGAAACAGGTCTCGGTTTGGAAGGGAAACGCCTTACCAAGCCCGTGCTGAAACAGGTCTCGGTTTGGAAGGGAAACACCTTACCAAGCCTGTGCTGAAACAGGTCTCGGTTTGGAAGGGAAACACCTTACAAAGCCCGTGCTGAAACAGGTCTCGGTTTGGAAGGGAAACACCTTACAAAGCCCGTGCTGAAACAGGTCTCGGTTTGGAAGGGAAACACCTTACAAATATCAGTTTTGCATGTAGAGGAGATAAATAGTTTGATTCAATTAGCATGCCAATGCTTGTTCATAATAAAAACATGTTGAAAGGTTTTGTAAATGTATATGTTTGTATAGAATATAAAGGTGGGAATTATTTAAAAGCTGCTCTCTGTTCAGCCATTACATTCCACTCCTTGACATTCATGTCATTTGCCAAAGACTGGATTGACAAGGAGTGGAATGCTAGCTAAAAAGACTGGATTGACAAGGAGTGGAATGCTAGCTAAAAAGACTGGATTGACAAGGAGTGGAATGCTAGCTAAAAAGACTGGATTGACAAGGAGTGGAATGCTAGCTAAAAAGACTGGATTGACAAGGAGTGGAATGCTAGCTAAAAAGACTGGATTGACAAGGAGTGGAATGCTAGCTAAAAAGACTGGATTGACGAGTGGAATGCTAGCTAAAAAGACTGGATTGACAAGGAGTGGAATGCTAGCTAAAAAGACTGGATTGGCAAGGAGTGGAATGCTAGCTAAAAAGACTGGATTGACGAGTGGAATGCTAGCTAAAAAGACTGGATTGACAAGGAGTGGAATGCTAGCTAAAAAGACTGGATTGACAAGGAGTGGAATGCTAGCTAAAAAGACTGGATTGACAAGGAGTGGAATGCTAGCTAAAAAGACTGGATTGGCAAGGAGTGGAATGCTAGCTAAAAAGACTGGTAGTCAGACTACCTGATGTAGAGACAATATTGATTTAGGAAGCATTGGGCGTTAAGAGGGCCTTACTATTACATCAATCTCTATCTCGGTGACAGAAAGAGGACTTTGGCGTAACTCTTTTTAAAAAAATGTTTAAGGAATTAAAGATTGGGTGTTTGCTGCTGTTGTGGAAAGGGAGTCAGAATGGATGCTGGTTGGTGTGGTGATTGAGTGAATTTTAGTGTATCCTATGTCCACAGCCAGCCTTTTACCAAACATAGTTACCTAATCCATTGGTAGACAACACTGGTCCTGGAGAGCAGTTTGAAATTTTACTGCTAGTAACGTAAGCATTTTGCTGCACCCGGGGGCGGCAGGGTAGCCTAGTGGTTAGAGCGTTGGACTAGTAACCGGAAGGTTGTGAGTTCAAACCCCCGAGCTGACAAGGTACAAATCTGTCGTTCTGCCCCTGAACAGGCAGTTTTAACCCACTGTTCCCAGGCCGTCATTGAAAATAAGAATTTGTTCTTAACTGGTTAAATAAAGGTAAAATAAAAATAAAATAAAAATAACATCTGCCAAACTGTATGCGACCAATAAACGTTGATATGCAGCAGTCCTAATCTGGACCCCTTTTTGACTCCTTGTTGTTATGTGTTGGGAGATCGTTTAAAAACAGACAACTACCAAGCACAGGACTTTTTGTTTACCTGCCCATATCAGCTCTGAAGTCTCATCCCAACCTGCTCCACTGTCTCATATCTCAGACTGTCATGCTCTATGATTCCCTTCGTTTATAGCCAGAGGAGGGCAGCAAGGAGCCATTCAAGAGCTACTGGGACTGTGGGGAGATGGAAGAATGTTTTGGGGATGATGTGGAGCCATCAGAGGGTCTAGTCAGAAAGTGGTGTGTTACCACAAACTGCAGACTGGTGTACCTGCACTTGCTATACTGTAGTGTTGTCCTTGGAGGCAACATTTGACTTTTTCATATATAGGACTATACAGTGCATTCAGAAAGTATTCAGATACGTTTGTCATTATGGGGTATTGTGTGTGTGGATTGATGAGAGGGGTAAAAACAATTTAATCAGTTTTAGAATAAGGCTGTAACGTAACAAAATGTGGATGAAGTCAAGGGGTCTGAATACTTTCTGAATGCACTGTAAATACACTGAGTGTACAAAACATTAAGAACACCATCTTAATATTGAGTTCCACCCTCAGAACAGCCTCGATTTGTCGGGGCGTGGACTCTACAAGGTGTCGAAAGCATTCCACAGAAATGCTGGCCCATGTTGACTCCATTGCTTCCCATTAGTTGTGTGAAGTTGGCTGGATATTTTTTGGGTGGTGGACCATTCTTGATACACGTGGGAAACTGTTGAGTGTGAAAAACACCTCAGCGTTGCAGTTGACACACTCACACCGTTGATCCTGGTACCTACTACCATACCCTGTTCAAAAGCACTTCAATCTTTTCTCTTACCCATTTACCCTTTGATTTTCTCTGCTTTTTCCCCAAAGCCGGGTGCAATGCTCTCCACCAGTTTGGCTATGGTTACAATTAGCTACAATTACTTTACCTCAAACTAGTAAAAGTATTTATTTTTTTAAACATTGGATTCATTCTCAGACATGGTCAAAAGGAGAAACAGTAGACGTTGCGCTCTCTACAGACAGTTAACCAAGTGCATGATAATGTGTGCCCTAAACACGGGTGCTCATGGTCTACTCAGATTTGGATTGATCAAGGTGTAAGGAAGTTGTGTAATATCATTTAGCTATACTATCATGTTATATTAATAGCCAACTAACAAATACTAAAGCATCAAACAAGTATGTCTCATTTCATTTGTTTAGCTGTTTGTTTAGAGGCAGTTGCCATTTGGAATATTACGATTTTGGTTCATTTAAAACATTATTTTTTTTAAATCGTCAATGATATTTACTCAGTTGATGTTAAACAGTTTTGGAACTTTATTTGGATTGGAACTCTGTTTCCTTTAGGGTACAAGGTTTTGTCTATTTTTCCAGGAAAATAAAAGATTTGACGCTGTCTGTAATTGGTGCCATGTCATATTTTCTCTATTACCACAGTTGCCTTTCAGGATCACTGAAGCACTGTTGTATCAGTGATGGATCTTTGTGTCTGTGAAACCAAAACATTGGAAATGAATTCTGTACCTTATATTGCAAAGTACAAGGCCTGGTCTTGGTGATCAGATGTAACATTAAGGCACATGGACCAATTCATAACCCTGCTGTTTAATAAACACAAGCCATTTCCTCAGGCTGTGGACGGACCAGTTTACCCATAGAGAGGAACTGAGGGGGAGGGTAGGATGGATTGAAGATAGTCCAGGGCAAAAACAAACTACATGATTACCATATGTAGGCAATGTAATGTTCTTAAGAGAGATACTACTTTTAGGCAGTACCCTATGTAGGTTTTCTACCATTGCCTGTTCTAGATGTCAATGCACATCACATTTACCAAGTCAGTTCATAAAAAATAAAAAAAACAGTCAAAAGAGCGATTCTACGCCTTGCATGCATGGTGTCTTTTACTAGGGCAGATCTGACTCTTCCTAAGCCAGCAGGTAAAGTTTAGCTTTGAAAATGTTCAGACAGTGCTGCTGATCTTGTGTGTCCTGAAGGAGGCATGATTGCTGTGATAAGCCCTTCCCCAGTTCCTCTGTCCTGGGCCGCACAGCAGCAGTGTCTTGAAGGTGATAGAAGAGCTCGTTGCAGAGGGCGTAGCAGACTGGGTAGATGGTGCTGTTGATTTAGCAGAACCAATAGCCCAGCTGCCACAGCTTCTCAGGCACACAGTAGGAGATGGACACCAGCACCATAGTGTTGTAGGGTGTCCAGGTCAGGATGAAGGCCAGAAGGACAGCACTCAGGGTCCTAGCTGCCGCCTTCCAGATGGTCATGTTCCTCTTGGCTTTGGTCTGCTTGCGGTGTCTGGAGTCTGAAGATATGGAGCATCTCAGGGAGGACTGCCTGCCCTGTGGGCCAGCTGCACTGTCCCTTGCCCTAGACGTTAAGGGTTTGTGGGTCCCTCCAGTGTCCCTGCTCTGGACGTCTCTTAGTGGGATCATGGTTTTAGGGCTTGTATTAGCGCTTACCCCCTGCTGCTTCTGAACTGGTTCTTCCTCTGAGGAGGAGACAGAGACAGTAGGTTCTTCCTCATCTACATTACAGGTGCTGTCTCTGCAACCCTCCCTCTAGCTACCCCTGGTGTTGCTATTCTCCTCTCCCTGCTCTGCTTAGGCTCCTCTCACAGGGAAGCAGCCCTGAGACCCCTCACTGCTCTGTTCCCTTCCAGCAGACACCTTTCTGGACCTGCTCGCACTGCTCATGGTGCTGCTGGAGTAAACAGTCCTTCCCTCAGATCCATGGGAGGCCCCTCCACTGCTCCGAGACCCCAGCAGCCCCTCCAGATCCTGGGCTTCCTTCTCAATCTCCCAGTAGGTCTTCCAGTATAGGATGCCCATCATGGTGACAGGAAGCTCGAAGGCATCGATGGCCATACCGAATGTGAGAGCAGACTCGGTCAGGAACGGGATAGAGCAGTCACCCTTGTCCTGCGAGGACCTGCCCACCATTTGGAGCCAGAACAAGATGGCTGGCCCTCACAGGATAAAGGACGCTGCCCAGGCCGGCTGCCCGGCCCTGTAGCTGAGAGATCTGATGACCAGCGGGTTCATGACAGAGCCACATGATCCACAGCCAGCCAGACGTAACAGGCCCAGGCCCCAGTGTCCCATGATGATGTAAACAGCATAGAGGTTCATAGAAACCATCCCCAGGTTCAGCAGGAAATCGTTGCTGACGGTGCGTAGTTCACTGTTGACCTGGAAGGAGATCAATGATAGTGACCAAAGAGAGAGGTCCTGTGATGAGTATGATCACCACCACCTCTCATATCTCATGGCCCCCCGATGGATCTGCTGTCACATTGGTGATCTCACTAGTCTGGGAGACACAGGAGTGGTTCATCCTTCACAAAGCGATGCTGAGTGAAGTGGTGGAGCAAAAGTCATTCTTCTTCATGACAGGGAATCGCTGATGAGGACATCTGGCCTGAAGCTATCATCTCAGGGCCAACTGCAGAACACGAGAACAGGTGATCAGCCATGAGCTGGAACACGTTTCCAACAACCATGACTTTTATACATGTTTTCTCATTAATTTAGATCATTTGTTTTAAAACTGTTCGGTTGGTATAATTAGAGAAATGTCATTGTAGTAAATCCCATGATCATTTCTCCAGCAAGGACAGTTCTGTGAAACTCATTAATATATACACACCATTACACACCATGTATGAAGTCCTGCCTTTGTTGACTCAGACTAGGTAACATGGTGTTACTAAGATACATTTATTTTTCATAACTGTTAGTGTTTGATGAGTTTACTGCTGTATGCTAACAAGAGCATATGATTTAAAGGGAGAGAAATGTGTCAGTCAATAATGTTCCTGATGGGGAATTAGTTTACATACAGAATTTAAATAAGCAGTGTTGGTATATGATGGCAATTGTGATAATTGTGAATACTTTGGGATATGAACTTAGTTGTAGTTCTTGTAGGACTACTGATACTGAACGGTAAACTCGATAGTGAGAAATCTACCGCTCAATTACATGCTCTAATAATGTATCCCTTTCTGCAAAAATAAACCTAGTAAAGAACTTATTTATGGTCACGATTACTGCCACAATAATTAATTCAATTTACGACTGCTTTAAACAAGTGTTTATATTATGCATCAACCAGTGGAGGCTGCTGAGGGGAGGACGGCTCATAATAACCGCTGGAACAGAGCAAATGAAATGGCATCAAACACATGGAAACCATCTGTTTAATGTATTTGATACACTTCCACTTATTTCGCTCCAGGCATTACAATGAGCCCATCCTCCCCAATTAAGGTGCCACCATCCTCCTGTGCCATCAACACACTTGTATTGGATGGTGTCCATATACCCATAATAAGACAACAGGTTCATGCGATGGTCAATCCCTTGTGGTTGAAGTCGTAAAGGTACAGTATAAAAAAGGAGTTACTAGTCACGGGGCATCCAATGACAGAAACTTTACCGCCACTGTCTATTTTGGTCAACCTTGCTGTTTGTGTGTGTAGATTTATTATGCATATGAATTATTGCTCCTCAAATGGCTTGGTCCTAAGGTGAGGCATGGTGTGTTCTTAGAAGATAAGGTGAGGCATGGTGTGTTCTTAGAAGATAAGGTGAGGCATGGTGTGTTCTTAGAAGATAAGGTGAGGAATGGTGTGTTCTTAGAAGATAAGGTGAGGCATGGTGTGTTCTTAGAAGATAAGGTGAGGCATGGTGTGTTCTTAGAAGATAAGGTGAGGCATGGTGTGTTCTTAGAAGATAAGGTGAGGCATGGTGTGTTCTTAGAAGATAAGGTGAGGCATGGTGTGTTCTTAGAAGATAAGGTGAGGCATGGTGTGTTCTTAGAAGATAAGGTGAGGCATGGTGTGTTCTTAGAAGATAAGGTGAGGCATGGTGTGTTCTTAGAAGATAAGGTGAGGCATGGTGTGTTCTTAGAAGATAAGGTGAGGCATGGTGTGTTCTTAGAAGATAAGGTGAGGCATGGTGTGTTCTTAGAAGATAAGGTGAGGCATGGTGTGTTCTCAGAAGATAAGGTGAGGCATGGTGTGTTCTTAGAAGATAAGGTGAGGCATGGTGTGTTCTTAGAAGATAAGGTGAAGCATGGTGTGTTCTTAGAAGATAAGGTGAGGCATGGTGTGTTCTCAGAAGATAAGGTGAGGCATGGTGTGTTCTTAGAAGATAAGGTGAGGCATGGTGTGTTCTTAGAAGATAAGGTGAGGCATGGTGTGTTCTTAGAAGATAAGGTGAGGCATGGTGTGTTCTTAGAAGATAAGGTGAGGCATGGTGTGTTCTTAGAAGATAAGGTGAGGCATGGTGTGTTCTTAGAAGATAAGGTGAGGCATGGTGTGTTCTTAGAAGATAAGGTGAGGCATGGTGTGTTCTCAGAAGATAAGGTGAGGCATGGTGTGTTCTTAGAAGATAAGGTGAGGCATGGTGTGTTCTTAGAAGATAAGGTGAAGCATGGTGTGTTCTTAGAAGATAAGGTGAGGCATGGTGTGTTCTTAGAAGATAAGGTGAGGCATGGTGTGTTCTTAGAAGATAAGGTGAGGCATGGTGTGTTCTTAGAAGATAAGGTGAAGCATGGTGTGTTCTTAGAAGATAAGGTGAGGCATGGTGTGTTCTCAGAAGATAAGGTGAGGCATGGTGTGTTCTTAGAAGATAAGGTGAGGCATGGTGTGTTCTTAGAAGATAAGGTGAGGCATGGTGTGTTCTTAGAAGATAAGGTGAGGCATGTGTTAGAAGATAAAACATGAAGAGTACAGAAGAAACTGATGTAACGAGAGGTTCCTGCCACAACATGTGTAGCCTACATAATGTGTCAGGCAGGCTGCTATGCAAACTCAAGCAGCTGACATCCAGCTACCACCTCACAAATAATTTCCTTCAACTTACTTCCTGTACTCCAGTAAATGAGCACATTTAGATAAAAACTTCTCAATGTTTACAGGTGTCAATAAAGCGTTTATTAAAGTGCATGGCAAAGTAATCACCCTGGAAATCTTGATTGGGCTCACACACATGATGATAAATAAGAGCACGATATCTAGAATATATTATTATATTTAGTATAGTTGGGTTAAACTATAGGTCCATGTAACCGATGTGAAATGACTAGCTAGTTAGCGGTGGTGCGCGCTAATAGCGTTTCAATTGGTGACGTCACTTGCTCTGAGACCTTGAAATAGTTGTTCCCCTTGCTCTGCAAGGGCTGTGGCTTTTGTGGAGCGATGGGTAACGATGCTTCGAGGGGGGCTGTTGTTGATGTGTGCAGAGGGTCCCTGGTTCGAGCCCAGGTAGGGTGAGGAGAGGGATGGAAGCTATACTATTACATTGGTACCGTGACCCGGATCACTGGTTGCTGCAGAAAAGGAGGAGGTCAAAAAGGGGGCGAGGAGAGGGACGGAAGCTATACTGTTACATCTACATAGTTCTGTTCTCACTAATTCACACGCATGCGCACACACACACACACACAGTCTTTCCACATGTCTGTATTTCAGAATTTCAAATCTGAACCCTAGATCATCTTTCAATTAATATTTTAGCTGTACTTGTTTTCTGCCGTGTGATTTGCAACACAATATTCACACAGTTGTATATTGTTGTGAGCTCAGAGTGCTGGCGCAGTGGGAATGGATTGGCTGTTATGTTTAACATCCACAATTAGGGCTGGTACAATGACAAGAATGAAATGACTTTTACAACCCTTTCATCTGCTGTGTTTGGTGCCTGACAGCACCAGGAACAATGTATCATATTGGATGATGCCATATCACACTGGATATGTTGTAAAAAGGATCTGTTGTTATAACTGGGAAAACTGAATTACCTTGTTATTTTCAATTTACCAGCCTCTCATCTGTGGATCCAAATGAAGATAAGGAAATGGGGGTTTCAGTCCCCAATATGTTCATCATTAGGACTCCGATGGGAAACGTGTGTGTGCGTACGTACTTGCAGCATGTGTGCATGTACTGTATATGAGTGGATGGCAGTGTGTGCAGCATATGGTAAGTAGAGATGGGTTTCTGTCTGCATGGCTCCCTCTGGACTCGTATCAGAAGGATGTATTTGCTTTGAGAGACTAACAGGCTAGTAACAGCTTACTGCAGCTCCTCAGGGGTTAATGAGTAAACGACAGGTCTGGAATCAGTGAAAGGTAGAGGTAGACACTGGGTCTGTTTCCCCTGTTGTCTTCCCACTGGGCACACCCTGGTTGAATCAACGTTGTTTCCACGTCATTTCAATGAAATTATGTCGAACCAACGTGGAATAGACATTGATTTCCTGTCTGTGCCCAGTGGGCCCCACCCATCACTTCTCAGAGCTTAACAGTTGTACAGTGACTTAAGGAGAGAGACATGGATTGTTATTGCACAGATTTTATTTATTGCACTCAACAACATACAAAAGTTCTCAATGATCAGAGATCATGTCTAAAGTAATGAATCTCAGTGCTGGAATTTCTGGCGGCTCCAACCTAACAGAATAAAACATTGAGGAACAACACACTTCAAACACAGATCTTCCATGTGAGAACTAAATCAGGGTTTTATTTGGTGCTCTGACCTGAACTGCTAAGAGAGGCAGGATTTATGACTGGTTGGTTGGTAGTGGGGACTCCTTGGTGGTCTTCCTATCTCAGTAGGTACTTAATAAAGGACTACCCTGGACATACGACAGGTGACTAAACCTGGGACACTTAGCAGCACCAGCAACCAGCCTGTACAACTCAACAGTCTCTACTCCTCTAAATCAAAGAGCAGAACTATACCGAACAAAAATATAAACGCAACATCTTAAGTGTTGGTCCCATGTTTCATGAGCTGAAATGAAAGATCCCAGAAATGTTCCATACGCACAAAAATCGTATTTCTCTCAAATTTTGTAAACAAATTTGATTACATCCCAATTAGTGAGCATTTCTGCTTTGCGAAGAGAATCCATCCACCTAACACCTATCAAGAAGCTGATTAAACAGCATGCTCATTACACACGTGCACCTTGTGCTGGGGACAATAAAAGGCCACTCTAAAATGTGCAGTTTTGTCACACAACACAATGTCACAGATGCAGTCAGCATGCAATTGGCATGCTGACTGCAGGAATGTCCACCAGAGCATTTAATGTTAATTTCTCTACCATATGCCACCTCCATCGTTGTTTTAGAGAATTTGGCAGTACATCCAACCGGCCTCACAACCGCAGAGCACGTGTAACCATGCCAGCCCAGGACCTCCACATCCGGCTTCTTCACCTGTAGGATCGTCTGAGACCAGCCACCCAGACAGCTGATGAAACTGAGGAGTACTCCTGTCTGTAATAAAGCTCTTTTGTGGGGAAAAGCATATACTGATTGGCTGGGCCTTGCTCCTCAGTAGGTGGGCCAGACTCCCAAGTGGTTGGGCCTATGCCCTCCCAGGCCCACCCATGGCTGTGCCCCTGCCCAGTCATGTGAAATCCATTGATTAGGGCCTAATGAATTTATTTCAATTTCCTTATATAAACTGTAACTCAGTACTTTCTTTGAAATGGTTGCATGTTGCATTTATGTTTTCGTTCAGTGCAATAGTTCGATCACATAAAGAATGTATTCTGCAATCCTTTCATTTGGCAAAAAGTTTGAGTCATTTGATCTGATCTGAAATCCAAAGTATTTCAGAAAATCATATTCACGCTGTAAATAAATACCTATACGTTTTTGAGAATATACTATTTTGCAGAGCAAACCATTAAGTATTGTAATCACAAGCACTTGACAAAAGAAATATATGAAATCTCTTGGAAATAATAAATAAAGATACTAAATCAAGGAGATTCAGTGCTAAAAAGGATCTTAGCTGGCTTAAAGTGGGTTAGAAAGTGATACAATTCAATATAACCTTATTCTCCTTTCATCAGATTTAGGTGGACTGTGCTGATCTGAAGTGTCAGTCTTATTTAGTATCACTTTACAAAGTGACAAAAATATACTTCATTTTTCAGTTACAGCATATGATATTCTCACAAATATCACGGGAAGAATATATTATTTAGTGCTTATATCAAAAACACCACAAATCTAGTCTGTTTGACATACATTTTTTGTAAAACTATGTAAAATATTTAGTAAACATTTAGAAACAGTAAAAAGTATGGTCTTGTAGACCTAATAATCATTGTACAGTAATACAAACACTGATCGTCCCTAAACGTAGTGAACTATTACAACAGACCCGTACGCATGATATCAAAGGTTGTGACACCCATAGAAACATGTCGTCAATAGTAATTACACTTCTAAAAATGATAAAATCATACATTTCACGTTAGCCTATTATTTACTTAGTTTGTAACAGTACATGTTATGAGGCAAAACGTGATTAATGAATCCTCTTTGTAGGAACTCGGTCAGTCACTTTACAAATTCTAGTCACATAATCTGCATCTCTTACGAATACTTCTTCTATTGTACATCTATGACACGTTAAACAACGTCCATTTTTCTTATTGCTTCGCTCATAGTACCTTACTGACAGTTCTATGCTCCACTGTACTCCAGCACTGCTACACATTTGCACAAATGTACACACTGTATCACCACACAACAAGGTCATGTCAGCTAGGGCATACATTGAAAACAAACACGGGCGTTCCAAACGGACGGTCAAGAAACGAGGATTAGTCTACTGTATTATTTTTCCATTGGTCACTGCTGAACATTAGGTGTTGCTACGTATTAAAACACCAAACTTCGGAAGAAAAAGGTTTGTGCTATAGAAAAGACTGCTGTGTGTGTGTGTGTGTGTGTGTGTGTGTGTGTGTGTGTGTGTGTGTGTGTGTGTGTGTGTGTGTGTGTGTGTGTGTGTGTGTGTGTGTGTGTGTGTGTGTGTGTGTGTGTGTGTGTGTAGGTTCTTCTATCCTTGAGGGGACCTTAAAATCCCCAAGAGTCACCACAAGTGAAACAAGGAAAATTGTCCCTCGTTTAGGATTTATGGTTAGGGTTACAATTAAGGTTGGAATTAGGGTAAGGGGTTGGTGGTTTATGGTTAGGAGTTAGGGAAAATAGTGTTTTGAATGGAAATGTATTTTAGGTCCCCACAAGGATAGAAGAACACAACTTGTGTGTGTGTGTGCGTGCGTGTGCGTGTGCGTGTGTGTGTGTGAGAGACTGACTGACTAACTAACTAACTATCCGGAAATCCCCACAAGGAAAATTCTCCCTTGTGGACATAGGCTATTTAGGGTTAGGGAAAATTGTAGGTCCCCACAAGGATAGTAAAACGTGTGTGTGTATTTGTGTACAATGTCACCCAAGGATATCCTGTTTGTGGAACATCACATGTTAACTGTAGCACAATGTAGCTGAGGCTGGGTTTTTTTGGCTTTAGGACAGAGTATGTCAGGGAGACAGAGGACTCCTGGACGTGGCAGCTGACAGGAAGGCAAATCAGGGTTGACCTTCGACCCCAGCGTCAGCCTCACATCTGCCCAAAGAAGATGGAGCAGAGCAGGAAGATGGCATAGAGTAATATCAGCCCCAGGCCCAGACGGCGGTCCAGCTTCCAGTGGTTCAGATGGACACTCATGACCTGGGAGGTAAGAAGGGAAGAGGGGGAGGTGAAGAGAGAACAGGGGATGGGCAGATGGAGAGGGGTTTAATGGAAATGGGAAAGAAAAGTTGCATGAGGTAAAGAAAGGAATAGCTTGGCTATGACTGGGTGATTGCGTAATAGATGGAGCCACACAATGAACTTGTCTAGCACTGATATGGTGGTTTGTTTAAATAGCAGGTTAGGAGAACTAATGTGGCAGGTTAGGAGAACTAATGTGGCAGGTTTGGATAACTAACATGGTAGGTTAGAACTAACGTGGCAGGTTAGGAGAACTAACGTGGTAGGTTAGGAGAACAAACGTGGCAGGTTAGGAGAACTAATGTGGCAGGTTTGGATAACTAACATGGTAGGTTAGAACTAACGTGGCAGGTTAGGAGAACTAACGTGGTTGGTTAGGATAACTAATGTGACAGGTTAGGAGAACTAACGTGGCAGGTTAGGAGAACTAATGTGGCAGGTTAGGAGAACTAATGTGGCAGGTTAGGAGAACTAATGTGGCAGGTTAGGAGAACTAATGTGGCAGGTTTGGATAACTAACATGGTAGGTTAGAACTAACGTCGCAGGTTAGGAGAACTAACGTGGTAGGTTAGGAGAACAAACGTGGCAGGTTAGGAGAACTAATGTGTCAGGTTAGGAGAACTAACTTGGTAGTTTAGGAGAACAAACGTGGCAGGTTAGGAGAACTAATGTGGCAGGTTAGGTGATGGAGGTATAGGTAAGGAAAAGGGTTATAGTTAGGCTTAGCTAAAAAATGCTACAGTTGTCAACAACTTTAATCCCCGACAACTAGTTGGAGCTGTGGTAGCCACAATGGTACAAACCATCAGTTTCATAACACCGGAACCACACCCTGCTCCAGAAAGACTGTACTATACTCTGTCTTGTCTGCCGGCATCCTGCTTGTGGTCCATAACAAATATCTTGTAAAAACCTTAAATACCAGTAAAACTATGATCATACTGTGTTTGTGGTGTGTAAGAAAAGACTTGTAAAAAGTGAAACACCAATATAATTGTGATACGCGTGTGGCATATGGCCTGTTATGTGGTTAAATGATGCTAAGAACCAGATGTCTAGTGAAACAGTAACTGATGGTGACAGGAACGCATGCACACACACTTACTGTGAGGAAGACAGAGGCCAGCAGCAGGACGACAGAATACACCAGGCCCTTGTTATTGATGTAAACCTGTGAGGAAGAGGAGGATGAGAGGGGTCAGATGTCAATGATTGTTAAATGTCCATAGAGAGAGAGGTTTAATGAACCCACCAATGATCCGTTGTCCACCACCAGAGTGCGCAGAGCCCAGGGAAAACCCAGCCCCAACAGGATGTCAAAGATATTACTGCCAATGGAGTTAGACACCGCCATGTCCCCCATACCTGAGGAGGGGGGGGGGGGGGGGGGGGGGGGGGGGGGGGGGGGGGTAAAGTCAAACTAAAGCAGTCTACACTACACCACCAGGACGTCAAGAGGCTGGTCAGGAATCTGAAGATGAGAGGAAGTTGAAAAGAGAGGATGACGGGTACCTTGCCGAGCTACAATGAGGCTGGCCATGCAGTCTGGCACACTGGTGCCCGCTGCCAGGAAGGTGATGCCCATGATGTAGTCTGGGATGTCTAGTGTGTAGCTGATGATGGTGACCTGGTGGGCACACACAGCTAGATCAGAGACAGAGACACCACACACACTCACCCTCTCAATATTATCCTACAACTCCTGGAACATCCAATATGGCCTTACGGCTCTGCTGTGGGTCCTTACCATCCACACCATGAGGTAAGAGAAGATGGCTATCCACAGGGTGGAGGCCACGAAGGTGACCATGAACCAGCGGTGCCAGCGTGGGTACACACAGTTAGGCACAGTGCAGTACAGCAGCAGGCCCAGGGGCCACGAGATCAGCCACTTGACCCGCGCACAGCAACCCCCTGCCATACACACATGAACAACAATATACTGTCGGTCACAGACCAGAACATACCAGAGCCGACACCCACTTTGTTTTCCTCAAATGCAATTTCAGCGAACGTCAGGGAAATTGTCCGTAGCCCTTTACACTCGTACCCGTATACAGGATTAAAATGGCAGATTTGGGCACTAATAAGCGCTAAAATTGGAAAGCAGTGACTGTACAGTAACTTGTTATACATGATGTCAGAGGTCTGGCTCTGTGCTTCACAGCTCTGTATTGGTTTTGACTGACAGCTGTTCTGAACTTGAGCACCGCGCACGACAAGAAGTGGCTCCCATCCCTTCCGCTAATTGGGCAACTTTGACACATTTTTTGTTGTCTAAGTGAGGGAAATGCTGTATATTAAGATGACTCAATGTACTTTGAGAGATGAGGCACTGAGGATTACAATAAATTCCACGTTGATGCCAGAAAAGCAATCCAAACACCTGCGAGTCCAAATGTGTACTTTTTCAATAAATGTGCACATTTTCAAATCCTAAAACTCATGTCAAATACCGTGTCAACGTTTATGATCACTATGTTTGATGTTACAAGATGACACGGCGTCATACCCGTGGTTTTTCTGAACAGTATGTTGAAGGAAATGTACCGTTGCACACGCACCTGACTGCACTCATGACTCCTCTCTATGAGCACCAAAATTACCATCTGTTTTGTTAGGCCTTGTGAAAGCCTAACACAAGCCTAACAAGATCATATTTCATAACTAAGTCATGTTGTCAATAGAACATGCTTTCAAATCATGCCCACCTGACCCAGGTTGCGATTTATAATGGATCGTTTTTGGATTGCGTAAAACAACAACCGTAATTGTGTGATGGCGGGGATGCAGGGTTGTGTTCCAAATTCAACTACTACAAGTGTGCTTGCTCTAGTTTCTCACAGCTAGGAAAGCTTTAAAAAAAAAGCACCTTATAGTCATAGTGCATTGAAATTGCGTTGGAACTGTGCACACTTTGGAGAGGCGAGTGGCCACTTAGAGATACTTCAAACCCTTGTAATTGGTTTTGTCTTACGTTGCACCTACCCCACATTTTATAATGTTACTGAATGTATCCAGAGTATTTTCAGATTTTGTTATATCACCTGGCCAATGCAGAGGCCTGAATGGCCCATCATCATCATCCTCCTCTTCCTCAGCATGACAGCCCTCCGCTCCTGGCTTCTCCCCCCCTGCATCTCCTACCCTGGCCCCGTCAGGGGTCTGCTTCTCCACACTGCCCCCATTCTCCAGACCTCCAGAGCCCAACCCCTTCAGAGGGGTGCCCCCTGCCGCTGGGCTGGCCTCCCCGTCCAGTTGGCTGTTGGGACTCCTGATCAGCCTCTGTCTCTGTGTAAGAAAGCGAGAGAGAATGTGAGAGAGAGTGAGAGTGCACATTAGTTCTCCATAGTGGCTAATGTAGCCCCTTGTTGATGTTCCTCCAGTCTGAGTCCAATACCTCACTGATGAGCACACGGCCTGCCATGGTGAGCCTGGTGCGAGGGGAGAAGTGGGGGCTGATCATTATGCGCAGGCCGGCCTCGGAGAAGGACAGCTGGTGGGGGTTGAGGATCAGGAGCTCGTCCACCATCACCACCGGAGGAGACTCCTGACCCTGGGGTTGTCCTGCAAGGTGAGGGAGGGATGGGAAGAGGGGTAACACTTTACCTAAAGCCAACAGGCAGGTATAATGCCTTATGATGTTGTTATAATGCACTGTGAGACTTGTAATGTAACAACAAATGAATAACAGCCACAGCTTCTAACACTCAGACAGTGAGAGCTGAAAGGAGCTCCAATCCAGACAGACCTTTCCTGAGCAGCACCATGTTGGTGTTACAGGTGAGTCCGTCCTCTGCCATCTCCTCGTCTCTGAGTCCCTCACTGACAAGGCAGCACTGACCCGGGCCCCCAAACCGACGTTGCACACATCCCCTGATCTGGGAGTTGAACCTGAAACCACAAAACAGCTGTCATATGAGAAACAGCACAAGCAGACACTAGCTACATGCTCTGTGGATTGAGGACTCTTGTGAGAGGTGTTTCAGCATACTCACTTCATGATAAGAATGTAAACTCCATACATGGTCATTAGGAGCACGGCCTCCCACCTACAATCAGAGAAATACACGGCTCAACTACCACCTAAAACCAGTAAACAGTTCAACTACAACCTAAAACCAGTAAACAGCTCAATCAGAGAAATACACGGCTCAACTACCACCTAGAACCAGTAAACAGTTCAACTACCACTTAAAACCAGTAAACAGTTCAATCAGAGAAATACACAGTTCAACTACCACCTAAAACCAGTAAACAGTTCAATCAGAGAAATACACAGTTCAACTACCACCTAAAACCAGTAAACAGTTCAACTACCACCTAAAACCAGTAAACAGTTCAATCAGAGAAATACACAGTTCAACTACCACCTAGAACCAGTAAACAGTTCAACTACCACTTAAAACCAGTAAACATTTCAACTACCACCTAAAACCAGTAAACAGTTCAACTACCACCTAAAACCAGTAAACAGTTCAACTACCACCTAAAACCAGTAAACAGTTCAATCAGAGAAATACAGAGTTCAACTACCACCTAAAACCAGTAAACAGTTCAACTACCACCTAAAACCAGTAAACAGTTCAATCAGAGAAATACACAGTTCAACTACCACCTAAAACCAGTAAACAGCTCAATCAGAGAAATACACAGTTCAACTACCACCTAAAACCAGTAAACAGTTCAATCAGAGAAATACACAGTTCAACTACCACCTAAAACCAGTAAACAGTTCAATCAGAGAAATACACAGTTCAACTACCACCTAAAACCAGTAAACAGTTCAATCAGAGAAATACACAGTTCAACTACCACCTAAAACCAGTAAACAGTTCAGAGAAATACACAGTTCAACTACAACCTTAAACCAATAAACAGTTCAACTACCACCTAAAACCAGTAAACAGTTCAACTACCACCTAAAACCAGTAAACAGTTCAACTACCACCTAAAACCAGTAAACAGTTCAATCAGAGAAATACACAGTTCAACTACCACCTAAAACCAGTAAACAGTTCAACTACCACCTAAAACCAGTAAACAGCTCAATCAGAGAAATACACAGTTCAACTACCACCTAAAAGCAGTAAACAATTCAAGTACCACCTAGAACCAGTAAACAGTTCAACTACCACCTAAAACCAGTAAACAGTTCAATCAGAGAAATACACAGTTCAACTACCACCTAAAACCAGTAAACAGCTCAATCAGAGAAATACACAGTTCAACTACCACCTAAAACCAGTAAACAATTCAACTACCACCTAGAACCAGTAAACAGTTCAACTACCACCTAAAACCAGTAAACAGTTCAACTACCACTTAAAACCAGTAAACAGTTCAATCAGAGAAATACACAGTTCAACTACCACCTAAAACCAGTAAACAGCTCAACTACAACCTAAAACCAGTAAACAATTCAACTACCACTTAAACCAATAAACAGTTCAACTACCACCTAAAACCAGTAAACATTTCAACTACCACTTAAAACCAGTAAACAGTTCAATCAGAGAAATACACAGTTCAACTACCACCTAAAACCAGTAAACAGTTCATTCAGAGAAATACACAGTTCAACTACAACCTTAAACCAATAAACAGTTCAACTACCACCTAAAACCAGTAAACAGCTCAATCAGAGAAATACACAGTTCAACTACCACCTAAAACCAGTAAACAATTCAACTACCACCTAGAACCAGTAAACAGTTCAACTACCACCTAAAACCAGTAAACAGTTCAACTACCACTTAAAACCAGTAAACAGTTCAATCAGAGAAATACACAGTTCAACTACCACCTAAAACCAGTAAACAGTTCAATCAGAGAAATACACAGTTCAACTACCACCTAAAACCAGTAAACAGTTCAATCAGAGAAATACACAGTTCAACTACCACCTAAAACCAGTAAACAGTTCAGAGAAATACACAGTTCAACTACAACCTTAAACCAATAAACAGTTCAACTACCACCTAAAACCAGTAAACAGTTCAACTACCACCTAAAACCAGTAAACAGTTCAACTACCACCTAAAACCAGTAAACAGTTCAATCAGAGAAATACACAGTTCAACTACCACCTAAAACCAGTAAACAGTTCAACTACCACCTAAAACCAGTAAACAGCTCAATCAGAGAAATACACAGTTCAACTACCACCTAAAAGCAGTAAACAATTCAAGTACCACCTAGAACCAGTAAACAGTTCAACTACCACCTAAAACCAGTAAACAGTTCAATCAGAGAAATACACAGTTCAACTACCACCTAAAACCAGTAAACAGCTCAATCAGAGAAATACACAGTTCAACTACCACCTAAAACCAGTAAACAATTCAACTACCACCTAGAACCAGTAAACAGTTCAACTACCACCTAAAACCAGTAAACAGTTCAACTACCACTTAAAACCAGTAAACAGTTCAATCAGAGAAATACACAGTTCAACTACCACCTAAAACCAGTAAACAGCTCAACTACAACCTAAAACCAGTAAACAATTCAACTACCACTTAAACCAATAAACAGTTCAACTACCACCTAAAACCAGTAAACATTTCAACTACCACTTAAAACCAGTAAACAGTTCAATCAGAGAAATACACAGTTCAACTACCACCTAAAACCAGTAAACAGTTCATTCAGAGAAATACACAGTTCAACTACAACCTTAAACCAATAAACAGTTCAACTACCACCTAAAACCAGTAAACAGCTCAATCAGAGAAATACACAGTTCAACTACCACCTAAAACCAGTAAACAATTCAACTACCACCTAGAACCAGTAAACAGTTCAACTACCACCTAAAACCAGTAAACAGTTCAACTACCACTTAAAACCAGTAAACAGTTCAATCAGAGAAATACACAGTTCAACTACCACCTAAAACCAGTAAACAGTTCAACTACCACCTAAAACCAGTAAACAGCTCAATCAGAGAAATACACAGTTCAACTACCACCTAAAACCAGTAAACAATTCAACTACCACCTAGAACCAGTAAACAGTTCAACTACCACCTAAAACCAGTAAACAGTTCAACTACCACTTAAAACCAGTAAACATTTCAATCAGAGAAATACACCGTTCAACTACCACCTAAAACCAGTAAATAGCTCAATCAGAGAAATACACAGTTCAACTACCACCTAAAACCAGTAAACAGTTCAACTACCATCTAAAACCAGTAAACATTTCAATCAGAGAAATACACCGTTCAACTACCACCTAAAACCAGTAAACAGCTCAATCAGAGAAATACACAGTTCAACTACCACCTAAAACCAGTAAACAATTCAACTACCACCTAGAACCAGTAAACAGTTCAACTACCACCTAAAACCAGTAAACGTTTCAATCAGAGAAATACACCGTTCAACTACCACCTAAAACCAGTAAACAGTTCAACTACCACCTAGAACCAGTAAACAGTTCAACTAACACCTAAAACCAGTAAACAGCTCAATCAGAGAAATACACAGTTCAACTACCACCTAAAACCAGTAAACAGCTCAATCAGAGAAATACACAGTTCAACTACCACCTAAAACCAGTAAACAGTTCAACTACCACCTAAAACCAGTAAACATTTCAATCAGAGAATACACCGTTCAACTACCACCTACAACCAGTAAACAGCTCAACTACAACCTAAAACCAGTAAACAGCTCAATCAGAGAAATACACAGTTCAACTACCACCTAAAACCAATAAACAGTTCAACTACCACTTAATACCAGTAAACAGTTCAACTACCACCTAAAACCAGTAAACATTTCAATCAGAGAAATACACCGTTCAACTACCACCTAGAACCAGTAAACAGTTCAACTACCACTTAAAACCAGTAAACAGTTCAATCAGAGAAATACACAGTTCAACTACCACCTAAAACCAGTAAACAGTTCAATCAGAGAAATACACGGTTCAACTACCACCTAAAACCAGTAAACAATTCAATCAGAGAAATACACAGCTCAACTACCACCTAAAACCAGTAAACATTTCAATCAGAGAAATACACAGTTCAACTACCACCTAAAACCAGTAAACAATTCAACTACCACCTAGAACCAGTAAACAGTTCAACTACCACCTAAAACCAGTAAACAGTTCAACTACCACTTAAAACCAGTAAACATTTCAATCAGAGAAATACACCGTTCAACTACCACCTAAAACCAGTAAATAGCTCAATCAGAGAAATACACAGTTCAACTACCACCTAAAACCAGTAAACAGTTCAACTACCACCTAAAACCAGTAAACATTTCAATCAGAGAAATACACCGTTCAACTACCACCTAAAACCAGTAAACAGCTCAATCAGAGAAATACACAGTTCAACTACCACCTAAAACCAGTAAACAGTTCAACTACCACCTAAAACCAGTAAACGTTTCAATCAGAGAAATACACCGTTCAACTACCACCTAAAACCAGTAAACAGTTCAACTACCACCTAGAACCAGTAAACAGTTCAACTAACACCTAAAACCAGTAAACAGCTCAATCAGAGAAATACACAGTTCAACTACCACCTAAAACCAGTAAACAGCTCAATCAGAGAAATACACAGTTCAACTACCACCTAAAACCAGTAAACAGTTCAACTACCACCTAAAACCAGTAAACATTTCAATCAGAGAATACACCGTTCAACTACCACCTACAACCAGTAAACAGCTCAACTACAACCTAAAACCAGTAAACAGCTCAATCAGAGAAATACACAGTTCAACTACCACCTAAAACCAATAAACAGTTCAACTACCACTTAATACCAGTAAACAGTTCAACTACCACCTAAAACCAGTAAACATTTCAATCAGAGAAATACACCGTTCAACTACCACCTAGAACCAGTAAACAGTTCAACTACCACTTAAAACCAGTAAACAGTTCAATCAGAGAAATACACAGTTCAACTACCACCTAAAACCAGTAAACAGTTCAATCAGAGAAATACACGGTTCAACTACCACCTAAAACCAGTAAACAATTCAATCAGAGAAATACACAGCTCAACTACCACCTAAAACCAGTAAACATTTCAATCAGAGAAATACACAGTTCAACTGCCACCTAAAACCAGTAAACAGTTCAATCAGAGAAATACACAGTTCAACTACCACCTAAAACCAGTAAACAGTTCAACTACCACCTAAAACCAGTAAACATTTCAATCAGAGAAATACACCGTTCAACTACCACCTAAAACCAGTAAATAGCTCAATCAGAGAAATACACAGTTCAACTACCACCTAAAACCAGTAAACAGTTCAACTACCATCTAAAACCAGTAAACATTTCAATCAGAGAAATACACCGTTCAACTACCACCTAAAACCAGTAAACAGCTCAATCAGAGAAATACACAGTTCAACTACCACCTAAAACCAGTAAACAGTTCAACTACCACCTAAAACCAGTAAACGTTTCAATCAGAGAAATACACCGTTCAACTACCACCTAAAACCAGTAAACAGTTCAACTACCACCTAAAACCAGTAAACATTTCAATCAGAGAAATACACCGTTCAACTACCACCTAAAACCAGTAAACAGCTCAATCAGAGAAATACACCGTTCAACTACCACCTAAAACCAGTAAACAGTTCAACTACCACCTAGAACCAGTAAACAGTTCAACTAACACCTAAAACCAGTAAACAGCTCAATCAGAGAAATACACAGTTCAACTACCACCTAAAACCAGTAAACAGCTCAATCAGAGAAATACACAGTTCAACTACCACCTAAAACCAGTAAACAGTTCAACTAGCACCTAAAACCAGTAAACATTTCAATCAGAGAATACACCGTTCAACTACCACCTACAACCAGTAAACAGCTCAACTACAACCTAAAACCAGTAAACAGCTCAATCAGAGAAATACACAGTTCAACTACCACCTAAAACCAATAAACAGTTCAACTACCACTTAATACCAGTAAACAGTTCAACTACCACCTAAAACCAGTAAACATTTCAATCAGAGAAATACACCGTTCAACTACCACCTAGAACCAGTAAACAGTTCAACTACCACTTAAAACCAGTAAACAGTTCAATCAGAGAAATACACAGTTCAACTACCACCTAAAACCAGTAAACAGTTCAATCAGAGAAATACACGGTTCAACTACCACCTAAAACCAGTAAACAATTCAATCAGAGAAATACACAGCTCAACTACCACCTAAAACCAGTAAACATTTCAATCAGAGAAATACACAGTTCAACTGCCACCTAAAACCAGTAAACAGTTCAATCAGAGAAATACACAGTTCAACTACCACCTAAAACCAGTAAACAGTTCAACTACCACCTAAAACCAGTAAACATTTCAATCAGAGAAATACACCGTTCAACTACCACCTAAAACCAGTAAATAGCTCAATCAGAGAAATACACAGTTCAACTACCACCTAAAACCAGTAAACAGTTCAACTACCATCTAAAACCAGTAAACATTTCAATCAGAGAAATACACCGTTCAACTACCACCTAAAACCAGTAAACAGCTCAATCAGAGAAATACACAGTTCAACTACCACCTAAAACCAGTAAACAGTTCAACTACCACCTAAAACCAGTAAACGTTTCAATCAGAGAAATACACCGTTCAACTACCACCTAAAACCAGTAAACAGTTCAACTACCACCTAAAACCAGTAAACATTTCAATCAGAGAATACACCGTTCAACTACCACCTAAAACCAGTAAACAGCTCAATCAGAGAAATACACCGTTCAACTACCACCTAAAACCAGTAAACAGTTCAACTACCACCTAAAACCAGTAAACAGTTCAACTACCACCTAAAACCAGTAAACAGCTCAATCAGAGAAATACACAGTTCAACTACCACCTAAAACCAGTAAACAGTTCAAGTAACACCTAAAACCAGTAAACAGCTCAATCAGAGAAATACACAGTTCAACTACCACCTAAAACCAGTAAACAGTTCAACTACCACTTAAAACCAGTAAACAGCTCAATCAGAGAAATACACCGTTCAACTACCACCTAAAACCAGTAAACAGTTCAACTACCACCTAAAACCAGTAAACAGCTCAATCAGAGAAATACACAGTTCAACTACCACCTACAACCAGTAAACAGCTCAACTACAACCTAAAACCAGTAAACAGCTCAATCAGAGAAATACACAGTTCAACTACCACCTAAAACCAATAAACAGTTCAACTACCACTTAATACCAGTAAACAGTTCAACTACCACCTAAAACCAGTAAACATTTCAATCAGAGAAATACACCGTTCAACTACCACCTAAAACCAGTAAACAGTTCAACTACCACCTAAAACCAGTAAACATTGCAATCAGAGAAATACACAGTTCAACTACCACCTAAAACCAATAAACAGTTCAACTACCACTTAATACCAGTAAACAGTTCAACTACCACCTAAAACCAGTAAACATTTCAATCAGAGAAATACACCGTTCAACTACCACCTAAAACCAGTAAACAGTTCAACTACCACCTAAAACCAGTAAACATTTCAATCAGAGAAATACACCGTTCAACTACCACCTAAAACCAGTAAACAGCTCAATCAGAGAAATACACCGTTCAACTACCACCTAAAACCAGTAAACATTTAAATCAGAGAAATACACCGTTCAACTACCACCTAAAACCAGTAAACAGTTCAACTACCACCTAGAACCAGTAAACAGTTCAACTACCACCTAAAACCAGTAAACAGCTTAATCAGAGAAATACACAGTTCAACTACCACCTAAAACCAGTAAACAGCTCAATCAGATAAATACACAGTTCAACTACCACCTAAAACCAGTAAACAGTTCAACTACCACCTAAAACCAGTAAACATTGCAATCAGAGAAATACACAGTTCAACTACCACCTAAAACCAGTAAACAGCTCAATCAGAGAAATACACCGTTCAACTACCACCTAAAACCAGTAAACAGTTCAACTACTACCTAGAACCAGTAAACAGTTCAACTACCACCTAAAACCAGTAAACAGCTCAATCAGAGAAATACACAGTTCAACTACCACCTAAAACCAGTAAACAGTTCAACTACCACCTAAAACCAGTAAACAGCTCAATCAGAGAAATACACAGTTCAACTACCACCTAAAACCAGTAAACAGTTCAACTACCACTTAAAACCAGTAAACAGCTCAATCAGAGAAATACACCGTTCAACTACCACCTAAAAACCAGTAAACAGTTCAACTACCACCTAAAACCAATAAACAGCTCAATCAGAGAAATACACAGTTCAACTACCACCTAAAACCAGTAAACAGCTCAACTACAACCTAAAACCAGTAAACAGCTCAATCAGAGAAATACACAGTTCAACTACCACCTAGAACCAGTAAACAGTTCAACTACCACCTAAAACCTGCAAACTGCTATTTTACTGTACTTTTACAATTCTGACGTGTAACATTGAGACCTTTGGCAGCATTAATCATGATAAAACTCACCAGACAACTTTTGCATCGTATATAACCTACAAAGAGAAAGTTAACACATTAAAATAGTCACAGCTGCATTTCATGCCATCATTTCACTATGTACAGGCAGATTATACAGCACTGTAATTGTAGAGCACAAGTAAGCTACTATATACTGATCTCTAAATGCATTTGATTGTGTGGTCTTAATTTCCCCTCCTCCCTCCCTTGTCTGGCTCACCAGGATGAGAGCCAGCACAGAGAAGATGTAGTAGGTGGAGTCCCTGAACAGAGACCACCACGTCAGAACCACCGTCTGCAGAGGGGGAGGAGCCACACAGAGAGAGATTCCACTAACAGACAACCAACACACAGCTAAATCAAGATGAAGTCCTCAGGTTCACTCAGCCAGTGCAAGTGTAGAATAATTTCTAAAATAAGTTTCCATGTATTTATGAGCTCTTCAGCCATAGCTAGCTACACTGTTAAGACCATAAGGTGTGTAGTCTTTGGCAGGTCTGTACCTGGCCCGCAAAGATGCCACAAACACCAATGATGATCAGGATGTTGAAGACCGCTGAGCCCACGATGGTGCCGACCCCCACGTCTCCTTTAGTGATGAACACACCTGAGATGAAAAGAGAGGTGTGGGAGGGGCTGTAGGTGACAATTACATTTTAGTGGATGAAACCAACGGTTATCTCAATGTGTTCTATACGTTGATGTAGAATGAAAGACTATTCATATTGACTCTGCTGACATCATATGGATATGTGTGGCATTACATGATACACAAACATGTTCATTTGGATGGTTTGAAGATCCATGGCAAGATGGTGAAAGTTATGGGCCATTTGTATCAGTCAGTGTTGGGCATAATGTATAGTGTTCATTGACACAATATTGGCCACTGATATCAGGAAATATGAGGTGAAATACAGAGTGATTAAGAACTGACCAATGAGAGACGTGAAGAGCTCTGGTGCTGAGCTTCCTGCAGCCATGAAGGTTGCCCCTGCCACATCCTCACTGAGCTGCAGGTTCTGACAGGGACAGAGACAAGGGGAACATTCTCACACAATCATAATACATGATCAAGAAGCACTATGTCTTTGTAGAAATACATGATAACAGAAATCCTCTTCAGCCTGTCTTGCACAAAGTTTATATTTTAAATGTGTCAACTAAAAGTAGTAATAATGTAGTGATAAAAAGCAGCACATGGTGCCTCCTTCTTCCTGTATCCTGTACCTTCCTGTATCCTGTACCTTCCTGTATCCTGTACCTCCCTGTATCCTGTACCTCCCTGTATCCTGTACATCCCTGTATCCTGTACCTCCCTGTATCCTGTACCTCCCTGTATCCTGTACCTCCCTGTATCCTGTACCTTCCTGTATCCTGTACATTCCTGTATCCGGTACCTCCCTGTATCCTGTACCTCCCTGTATCCTGTACCTTCCTGTATCCTGTACCTTCCTGTATCCTGTACCTTCCTGTATCCTGTACCTCCCTGTATCCTGTACCTCCCTGTATCCTGTACCTACCTGTATCCTGTACCTCCCTGTATCCTGTACCTCCCTGTATCCTGTACCTCCCTGTATCCTGTACCTTCCTGTATCCTGTACCTCCCTGTATCCTGTACCTCCCTGTATTCTGTACCTTCCTGTATCCTGTACCTTCCTGTATCCTGTACGTTAATTGGTGTTGTTGGTTTTCTCACCTCTGATATTTTCTCCAGGGAAGGGACAAAGTAGTCATCACAGACAATAGCAAGAGCATAGAACATGTAGATAGCCTAAAAGATACAGCGAGAGATGAAAATAGAGATACAATCTGTAAGGATGTGATAAGGAAGTGTTTAAGTTATTCAGTTCATTTAGGCAGGTGTACTTCACTATGATTGGCAGATAAATTATATTATGAAACATCTGAACAGATGGAATTGCACTAAGGGTGTGGCTGCAAAACTGCAGTATCGTGGTATCATGGTTGTTTTGTGAGGTGTGTTAAACAGGTGTGTTTTCTGCGTTGTGTGTTATGGGACACTCACACACAGCACATGTAACAGCACTGCTCCTCCTTTCAGCTCCTCCTTGGTGAAGATGTCTTCTGGAAACTCATGGATGGCTCAGGGAGAGAGAACAGTACAACACAGTTAGACACAGATCCTACCTCTCTCTGTCGAGAGAGAGAGAGGGGGGGGAGAGAGAATGGAGGTGGAAAAGGATAGTCGAGAGACGAGAGAGAGATAGGGGGGGGAGAATGGAGGTGGAAAAGGATAGTCAACAACAACAGCAGAGGGGGAAGGAAATCAGAGTCTTGCGCTAATCTGACGAAATGGATGTCATGCCGCTCAAGACCAAAAGCAGAACAGCGTCATCAAACTGCCACATTGGTTTGTAATGACATGGCTTTCCTGTCCCTGTATCATCATCCTTCTTATGATAAAGGACAGATACACGCATCGTAATAACACAGCAGGCCTTCTGGAAGAATGAATGACAATTTCACCAAATTGCTTTCCAGGTCCAATCCTTTCTGAAGGAATACAATGCTATATCAAATTAAATTGTATTTGTCACGTGCCGAATACAACAGTTTTCGACTTTACCGTGAAATGCTTACTTACAAGCCCTTAACAAACAATGCAGTTTTAAGAAAATATAGTAAAGAAAATATTTACCAAATAAACTAAAGTAAAAAATCCCAAAAGTAACACAATAAAATAACAATAATGAGGCTATATACAGGGGGCACCGGTACCCGAGTCAATGTGTGGGGGTACAGGTTAGTCATAGGGGTAAATTGACTATGCATAGATAATAAACAGCGAGTAGCAGCAGTGTAAAAACAAAGTCTATGACTTGGGTAACTGGAGTCTTTGACAGTATATAGCTGAAGGAGGCACCTTGAAGGTTTGTTCCTCCACGGTCCGAAAGGAATTGCTGCAGCTAAGCGTCAGGATCTGGCTCAGACTCCAAGAAATCATACTTATCCGCCTGACACACAGCAGCCTAACACACAGCAGCCTAACACACAGCAGCCTGACACACAGCAGCCTGACACACAGCAGCCTGACACACAGCAGCCTGACACACAGCAGCCTGACACACAGCAGCCTAATAACTGATCTCTTATGGAATTGCTCCCTCCACGCAGCCAGACACCTGTACAGGCTAGCAGATTCTGCCCCCCTGGGCCGTGTAGAGAGAGAGGAGCAGAGGAGCAGAGCTCTGATGAGGAGGTGTGTGGAACAGCTGGTTCCTGCTCCTCCAGTCCTCAGGCGTATGTGAGAGTGTTAGTGAAAGCTTCCCCTCGGTTCCCCCCAGCGCGACGAGCAGAGGAGAGGAGGCTGCAGCCTAGAGAGCACAGGGCACTGCTGCTAAATCAGTACTCAGACGCAGGGGAAAATGAACTTTAACAACTGGGGAGCCCAAACCTATTAATAGACCTGCTGCTCTGAGACAGGCAGCCCTGGGTAGCTTATACAGCCAGTCCCACAATGCACGCTGTCTGACGCATGCTGCACGACTCATTCTACACCAAACACACTTCCTATAATATACATGCTACACATCACATGATGTATGACACACACTACCAAACATAGGCTTCATGACATATACTACACAGTATGCCCACTACACGCCATCAGCTGTGCTGTGATTCTATGACAGCATGCCATTCTGAAGCTTCTCCCTGTAGATTAGAAGAGCACACCTCTCATGTGATCAAGGCTATTCGATTTTGATCCTTGAATCTGTAGTGTGAGGCAGAGAGGAGAGGATGCCATATGGTCTAGAGGTTTGTATGATGACAGTGTGCTTCTATACAATGCCCTTCTATATTGTGTATGTGTACAACATATGGTTATCTAATGTACATCTAGCGATGTAATCAACATTCTGAATCTGAGCCTCAGAGGGTGAGGGTCCCTCTCTCTGCCTCTGCTCGGCTTGTACTTCCACCTCCCAGAGAACTGTGGGGAAAGGAGCTTATTTTATTTTCTGGCCAGCTGTTGCACTGGGGCAGGACCTGTTCACTAAACCATCCCAGTTTAGCATGTCAACTTTCTGTCAGATTATCATAAGAAAGAGTGAGGCAGCATCTCACTAAAGAACGTGGGTACACATCTGCATCTTATCAGTGTGAGGACATCTGTGCTGTAGTTGTGGTATTATTATCATTTTCTGTTTTCCTTATCCTATAACTGTGTTTTGGAAAGCAGGTCAGATCTGGATCCTTCCCCAGGTCCCCAGGACATGTAGCCCCAATACACAAGGCCCCAGTTGAACGTGTCTATGTAAATGCCGTGCTGAAACACGCGTCTCAGATGAACGTTTTGATGGGTTGCTTCGGTGAAAGCAGTTGCCATGGAGACCCTCTCCCTGGGGACTGTGGTTTGTTGACGGGCGGCGGTGGTAAGCCAATGACGGCTGAGCGAATGGTGAGAAAGGGGGAGGGAGGGGAATGGGTGTTTACCATGGTATTGGCTTATGAAATATGAAAAAAAGAAATGACAGGCAGCTCTGGAGAGAAATTTCTAAAAATATGTATTTTTCCTTGCCAACCCTCAGGAGAGGTCTGAGAGAGCGAAAGCATACGAGACAGTGTTGGCTAGGAATTGTATTTGTGAGGATGCTCATCCTCCGTTCCCTTTACTAGGCTTTTGTCACAGGACTGCTGATTGACTAGACCAGCCATAAGATGATTTACTATATCTGAGCTTGGCTTCCAATACTGAACATAGGACATAATCAGCGCCCATGAAATACACAGCCTGGGGGGCGGGGCGAGGGCGTGGAGTTGTAGCAGCATTCACGTGTTTCTGCACCACGCACCCTCTTATTACATCTACTAGTGTTACATCTCTGTGTGTCTGGTCTCCTATAAATCTCACCGGGTGACATTTATTGTCATTAATCTTACGCTTGAGGTAAAACTGAGAGATTTCTGCAAAAATGGCTATATTATTGTAGAAATTCATGGTCTTGATCTTCATTTAAAGTTAGGGTTAGCAGTGTGGTTAAGGTTAGGGTTAGGCATTAGGGTTAGCAGTGTGGTTAAGGTTAGGGTTAGGCATTAGGGTTAGCAGTGTGGTTAAGGTTAGGGTTAGGCATTAGGGTTAGCAGTGTGGTTAAGGTTAGGGTTAGGCATTAGGGTTAGCAGTGTGGTTAAGGTTAGGGTTAGGCATTAGGGTTAGCAGTGTGGTTAAGGTTAGGGTTAGGCATTAGGGTTAGCAGTGTGGTTAAGGTTAGGGTTAGGCATTAGGGTTAGCAGTGTGGTTAAGGTTAGGGTTAGGCATTAGGGTTAGCAGTGTGGTTAAGGTTAGGGTTAGGTTTAAATCATATTTTGTGACTTAGTGACTATGACAGCTAGTAACCCCTCTGCAGAGCTGCCTCAAGGGCAAGATTCATGACAATAAATGCAAACCTGCATAGATCTCTCTCTGAGACACTAGATCTTATCATTATTCACAATGTGAATGGGCTTGATCTTATTTAATTTCATTGCTTATTCAATCAAGTAACTAGAGAAGGGTTCAAAATGGACATGTGATGTAATATGTGTGTGTTCCTGCGTGTGTGCGAACCCATAAGTATGCTTGAGTGTGTGTTTAATGCCATATCAGTCCGGATTAAAAGTGAACCCCCAACTAAATTAAACCTCTAAAGCTGTGAGATGATCTCCACTTGAGTCACTCTGCCGCAAGGGACTTAAGAGTGTGACCGAATGGCAGGCAGAGGGAAGGAAAGAAAGAGATGTTATTGATTGAAAAAGCTGCAGTGTATCTTGGAGTCAAGCTAAGGTATTGAGTGAAACACAGAGCAAAGTAGTCTCACGCACCAACAGAAACAGCACCACTACATAGACTGAAACCACTACAACAACCTTTTTTTAAACCCCTTTTTTTGTGGTATCCAATTGGTAGTTACAGTCTTGTCCCATCACGGCAACTCACATACAGACTCAGGACAGGTGAAGGGGTCAATCTGCACTGCTTGTTGACACATTGCTCTATTAACCCGGAAGCCAGCTGCACCAATGTGTCAGAGGAAACACTGTACAACTGGTGACTGTTGTCAGCTTGCAGACGCCTGGCCTGCCACAAGGAGTCGCTAGAGCACGATGGGAAATCCCGACCGGCCAAACCCTCCCCTAACCCGGACGACACTGGGCCAATTGTGTGCCACCTCATGTGTCTCCAGGTTACGGCCGGCTGTAACACAGCCTGGGATCGAACCCGGGGCTGTAGTGATGCCTCAAGCACTGCGATGCAGTGCCTTAGACCGCTGCACCACTTGGGAGGTCCTCACTACAACAACCTTGCATTTTTTATCCCGAATCAAAACATTTATTTGATTTTATGACATAGTTACGAAAGGCCGACAAGAGCAAAAATAGTCAAAGCCAATCCAACCACACAAATCTCACCAAACCTCAATAACCATCCTTTATCTGACAAAACACTGGCTGAAATAATTTGAGAAATCCTCAGGAGACCTACAGTGGGAGAACAATCAATAAGCTTTAGTCCCTCACAGGAGATTACTCCACCTGTTCAGACACATCACATGGAACTATCCACTGTCTTAAAGCGTCAAGTCTCAATGTTATGTTGGTGGCCTGGGAAGCAAAGGAAACTACTGCAGTAAAACAATTAGAATTCCACCACTAATACCCTATCTGAAATGAAGACGGGTAGCTGTGAGCCACATTTTATGTACAACCACACACAGAGCTGTCGGTGAGTGATCTCCATCCTTAACCTAGGACCTTTAAGTCATCATCAGGAACCAATGTGAACTCAGAGAGAACAAGGATTCTAGAGAGACGGGATAGGAGCTAAGGATATTCTCCCCAATTTACAAAGACTTCAGACAAAAACACAACTACTCCCATGTTTAATAGTTGCATTAGTGGCCATTTGCTTTATTTGACAGCCATAATAAATTACTCCCCTGACAAAACTCAAGGTCTTTTGAAAGGAAATATCATTAGAGTATCTATCAGATTCTCTTTTTCAGTTCTCTCCTGTAGCCACTAAAATATCTCTGTGGAAAAATAATCCTCAAACCGACTGGCTCTGTTGCTTGCCGAATAAAACTAATGCATAAAAAACACAAGCCATCGTTATTTATTCAATCTGTATCGTTGAAGTGTTACAGAGAGCACGCTAGAAATGTAAAGGTCATTTCCTATGGAGCCGACATCTGCAGCATTTACCATGAATGCAGTCTCCACTGATACGGGAACATTGTCTTTATTTGTCAATCACACTGTAACGCTGAACTTCCACGATGCGGATTGAATAGAGCCCTTATTAAAATGCATGGGCTTATCTTCTTCCCCTGGTCTATTTTTAGCTCGATCTGGTTGTTCATTCTGCCTCGGCACTTTGAATGCTTAAAAGACAGAATTATCTGGGTTTCAAAATGTAGCATTCAGTTGCTTAGCAACGCTGGCCTCAAAGGGTTCTCGACTGAAGGCAGACGCTGCCATCTCCGTCTTGTTATACAGCGGGGGGGGTGGAGTGAGAAAGAGCGAGCGATTGAGAGAGGGAGAAATAAAGTGAGATATAGCAATAGACGGGAAAACCGCGGCTATCCCCAAGATAATATTCCTAGAGGTCTGTCTGAGCTGGCCGTTTGGATTATGTAATCATTAGCAGTTACAGTAAACAGAGAATAGGGGATTTACGTGAAGATAAAGATGAGTAGCCTGCCCTGTGCTCTGTAGCCTAGGAGTAGTGCAGCTCTGAAAGACCTAATGTCATCTACCTGCCCACAGATCCATCAGCCTATTGTTCTACAACCTGTATTTACCTTATGACTCATAAGGGAGTTGTGTCCTTGTCAAAGATACTGAGGGAGGTCTGTTTGTAACAGAAAGACCACACATCAAGTGCTTGCTTTATTGGTGTTGCAGGTGCACATATTGCATTAATAGTTATCTTCTGCCAAGTGTAAATCTAGAACGATTGTGGCAGGTCAGGGAGATAGTGGTATCTAATGCAGTTCATACATTTTCATATCGCAGACTGAAATCACTACACTGTGCATTGCTCAGTCCTGTCGTCCTGCTGCAGAGATCTCCCTAGCTGTCTTCTACCCTATGTCCTCCACTGTGTTTACTTACTGTTTATATATTTCCTTGATTCTTCCATTGCAAGTCTGGCATGGCACTCTAACCCCTCCAGACAGAACCTTTCCTCTGGCCCGGCAGCCAAGTTTGAGACGCACAGTTTACAGAGCACCGATTCCTGACAACCACTGCACTGCAGCCTCGGCCCACATGACCTTTTCAGTTAACCCGCAGGGGAGAGCCAAGGTTCACCAGCATATACACACAGCACTAACCGCCTTCCCAAAACACACACACACACATTAACACACTAAGTCACATCTACACAGCTTAGACACTCCTGGAGCCCCCTCAAGTGTTCCACACAGTTTGGGAAATAAATATTTAGTCAACAGACAGTTTGTGCATCGATGTGTCTTCAGGACTTGTAGGGCTCCTATACTTGTAGGGCTCCTATACTTGTAGGGCTCCTATACTTGTAGGGCTCCTATACTTGTAGGGCTCCTATACTTGTAGGGCTCCTATACTCCTATTCCTGTACTTAATCAGCTAATGCTAAGGAGAAGACTATTGAGTACAGAGATACTATACAGTTTGAATGGTCCCTGTCAGCTGCTATTCTCTGAGGAGACAATCATATAAAGCTGTGTGCCAGAGGACATGGTAGGGAACATACACTTTTGTCTAGAATGGGGATCAGGGTCCTTCAGTGGAGGTTGAGGTGGGAGAGATGTTTGGGGCTGTGAGGCTGACTCACCTGGTCTAGGAAGGTCCAGTGTCTGGTTGTCTTCTGTCCACTCCTCCTGCATCAGCCTGCGTCTGGAACGAACTGGAACACCCCCCTCTTCTGGCTGAGACCCAGACGACTCCGGCTCTATTGAAATGTAAGTCAACTGATTTGTAATTTGTGTATTTTATTGCACTGAGACTCATCAAAAGACCGGTCCAAAGACAAAACACTATCTTATTGGACACAACATTGAAAGGCTTTGTGTTTTAGTGCAGATGTTACAGATAATACAAATACAGGCTGGAGGAAGCAACCGGAGAGAGTCAGCAGAGGAGATCATGTCATCTTTTATGAGCACACTCATAAGCCATTCATCATGTCAGCACTGCAATCTCCTCACGGAGTAAATCCCTGTTCCGTATCTCTCTGTTGATAGGCTATCTCTTTATTTGGACTTCTGCTATTAACCCCTATATATGGAAGGACAGCATCAACAGTGAGGACCTCCACTGATGTACTGTATCTGTGTCATTGTCTCCTGAAACACAGAGATAACTGCTGCCACTCACTGAGATCTCTGTCCAGAGCAGAGTAGACCAGAGCAGACATGTGCAGATCAGACCAGAGCAGATTAGAGCAGACCAGAGTCCGAGCAAACCAGAGCCCGAGCCCGATCAGACCAGACCAGAGCCCGTGCAGACCAGAGTAGAGCAGACCAGACCAGACCAGAGCCAGCCAGGTGGGGGCCATTACCCTCTACTCCGGTTGTTTAAGAGGTTGCTTGATCGCTCTCTGTGTCCAGTCTGTTTCATGATCACTTACCGCTTTGTTTTACTCTACAGTCCAATCAACGAGTTGCACTAGATCTGAGACTGGGGATGTGGAGGCTTTCATGTGGAGCTGTCAAGAGGAACCTGGGTAATAGGAAATTCAAATGGGCCTCTGTCACAGACGGTGCCGCCATTATCACACTCACAACCACACATCACAGAACACAGGGCTCCAACCCAGACCCAGACGAAGACTACACTTTGGCAAGAGTCTCGTCTCTTTCTATAGAAGATGTGGGGTTCACTCCTCAAGATGATCTGTCTGGTGCATTGTAGGCATTGTTGCTGAGAATTTTCCTGCACAGTAGGATATCTAAACTTGTAGTGTATTCAAGGTTTAAAAAGGCTTCAAAAGTTTATAATTTCCACTTTACAATTGCAGACTTTATTTGCCCTAAGGAAAAATGTATCAACCCCTACAAAAATGTTAATTCATTATAATCCACATAACAGTTCACATTTCCTGTTTCTGCAGGATGATTTTCCTGCTTTATCAAACTGGCTCAATTGAAGATCCTGCATCTGCATGGTCAAGCCTCGAACTAAGCTGGAACTGGCAATCAATGAAAAAGCCTTCAAGAACAATTGCTCTACTATAGCGACTAGTAGGCCTGCCACTAGAATGATGCTGTATGGTTAACTTGGCAAATTAATACATTTATACAGTAATACACATCTTGCCATTTGCCATTAGAAAGATACATTAAATAATTGTTCATATTTTTTTCCAAAGATTAGGCCTATTAATTAATATATGGGTTAAATGCATCAAATCAAACTTTGTCACATGTGCCAAATACAACATGTGTAGTAGACCTTACCGTGAAATGCTGAATACAACACGTGTAGTAGACCTTACCGTGAAATGCTGAATACAACATGTGTAGTAGACCTTACCGTGAAATGCTGAATACAACATGTGTAGTAGACCTTACCGTGAAATGCTGAATACAACATCTGTAGTAGACCTTACCGTGAAATTCTGAATACAACATGTGTAGTAGACCTTACAGTGAAATTCTTACTTACAAGCTCTTAACCAACAGTGATGGTAGTTATGAGATAGTGAAAGTTTAGTAGGGAAAACTGAAGAATATGACAGCTATTAAAGGAGAATATGAAAAACATCAGAACACTGGTTGTCAGAAGGTTTGTGTCATAGCTTAATCTATGACTCATTACATGAACTCATACTCTCTCAACCTGAAAATCACAGGACTGGCCCACACAATCTCACACACACACACACACACACACACACACACACACACACACACACACACACACACACACACACACACACACACACACACACACACACACCTCTTGATTAAATAATTTTACCTGACCATCTGTTGTTTCATAGCTGAGTATTTGAATCCATCCTCCGAGAGGAAACCAGGAGATCTAGAGCAGTAGAACCAGGTCTGTAGAGAATATGGACCCTAAAGGCTAGATCCCTCAAACTCAACTCTGGACCTCAAAGCCAGTTCCACTGCCTTTTTTCATTGTTCCCCTCTAATCAGGAACTGAATTGGGCCTGGAACACCAGGTGTGTGCAATTCATCATCAGGATGAACAGACAACCAGCAGTCTCTGGACCTTGTAGTGTAAGAGTTGAGTACCATTGGGCAAGATGTTGACCGTGCGCTGTTCATACAAAGGATATGAATAACTGCATGCCATCAATGTTCTCTTTAGTTCATACACTCATCCCTTTACACACAGTTTATATGCTTATCTGTTTTCTCACTGTGGTGCAATTACAATCATCCATCTTCATGTTACTTAATGCAATGCTTGATAGGGATATGTATTCTCTGGGTTCCCTCAGAGTAATTGGTTCGACTCTAGGAGGTTCTGTGTAGGTGATTGCCTGAGATGAGAGGTTCTGTGAGGATACCAGGCTGGAGCAGGGGGGGTGATGCCAGCAGCCTACCACCCTGCATCCCACTGCTTGCCTCTGAAGCTAAGCAGGGTCAGTCCCTGTTGGTCCCTAGTTGGTCCCTGGATGGGAGACCAAATGCTGCTGGAAGTAGAGTTGGAGGATCAAACAGACAAGAAAAAGATCCCAGAGCAGTGATTGGGGACATTGCCTGGGTGTTGTTTATTGGATATGATGTTAAATTGGTGTCCTGACTTCTGTGCTCACTAAAGATCCCATGGCGCTTATCATCAGAGTAGTGATGTTAACCCTAGTGTCCTGGCTAAATTCCCAATCTGACCATCATGGCCACCTAATCATCCCCAGCTTCCAACTGGCTCATTCATCCCCTGTAATTATTCACCAGGTCATTGCTATAAATGAGAATGTGTTCTCAGTCAATTTACCTGGTAAAATAAGGGTTAACAAAAAAATGATGCTGAAGTTTCAATGTGACGCACAATCTAGGTGCAGAATATTGGGGGATGGGACATGGGAGGGAATCATCCAATATGTTGGTTCCAAATCTCTCTCTTTCATCCCATACAGCCTATTATCAATATGGTTACATAATTATTATTTTGCGAGAAATTAAATAATCTTGCATATTTAGCCGATGGCAGTATTTCATTGTAAATTTAATTAATGAAGAATGTGAATGAGCTGACAGATCGATCATTTCCACCCTTAGGTATTATAATACAATCTGTGAAGATATAAACATGTCCTAAAATGTTTTCAACTTCAAAAGGAATAGTAAAAAATATGTGATGCTAAAAAACACCCCACATTTACAAGCAATAATATACGTTAATTGACATTATGCAAAATGTACCCATCATTATTCCTTGTGGAAAAACTCACCTGTCACGTGCGCGACCTGTGCGAGCCAAATGACCGCGAGAAGCCCAACTCCACAGCAGCAGAACCGCTGGAAGGGCCGCCGTCTCCCTGTCAGTACAGCCGCCTTCATTCCGAAATCGGACCCTCACCAGTCAAAACATATCCGTTGCAGTTACGGTCAGGTCGGTTTCCACTTTTCACAGCTTAATTGCACTAGGCTACACTTTAACTTGAATGTCAAGTTAGTTGATTGTGTAAACCAGCGCTAAATCCTCGCAGACTGTAGCCTACTCAATTCGGATTACAATATTTTATCCTGCCAAGGCGCACCGTGACATCCATGCCTTGAGATCACACAAGATTACACAAGAGGAGTAGGTGGATGCAGAAGTGATGACAGCATTTACAGCCTTCAGATCGGTAGACAGATTGAAAAGTCGGCGACAGCAGAATCCGGTACAAAGACGAGAGTTGAGGCGCTGGGTAGCGGTACGGTCTTTCTGCCTTGACACTATTACCACTCTGGTTGTGAAATCGTGTCGGTCGTCGTGTTGTGCGCTGTGTTCGTGTGCGCCACTAGGCGGCGACATGCTCGGCGTCATTCAATGCATAGAGTGCAACAAAACAAAATCCTAACAGACTGTGCTGAGCCAATTTTCTAAGATAGCCTATATCCTCAAGCAACCAGTGTGGCAATTTGTCATCTGAACATAGTGATAGAAATTCTTCATGAGCTATGAATTTTAGGCCAAGGCTACTACTGTGCTACTGTAGTCAAACAACAAGAGTGATGTGTTTGGCAACATGCAAAATTGGCCTGGTTTTAACATTTCACAGACATTATATCTGAAAAGGAGAGAGCACCCCCCCCCCCCCCCCCCACACACACACACACACACACACACACACATTGCTACACATCACCTGAAACACTCTCTCTCTCTCTCTCTCTCTCTCTCTCCCAATTTGACACACACACACCAGTGCATGCTGTCTATGTTTACAGAACATCGGTGAGTCAAACCTGCATTAAAGTTAAGCTCTTGAGCTACGGTATGTCTGACACGTTTTGTCTGGCCCCTAGTGAAGATTCTGCCTGCAGCACCAAACCCAAATAAAGACATAAGACCTGCTATTGTTGTCATCAGCCCTTCTCCAGGTGTCAGGCCAGGGAAGATAAAGAGCTTCACCGCGGCTGGTGTTTAGGAAAGCTTTCCAGAGGACAAAGCCCAGGGAAGTGTTTTTGTTATGTTGTCTTGGTGTGTTACGAATCACACTTGTGTGGAATGAGATTTGGAAAATGTATTTGCATTTCTTTACTGTATGCTCTCGGGAAGACATTTAACATAGTCAATCAAACACAGGCCTTAGTTCTCTGTAGAGTTGACTCTGTGTGTGTGTACATGCATGAGGAGGCAATATATAGTCAATTCCATTAAGTAAACACTTCCCTTCATTTATTTAGTCCTACTGTCATTACACCATGTTGTCACTTTAGTTTCACATGCAGTAAAACTGCTCAGACTGATGGTAAGGCTTTCCATGAGAACATTTTCATTCCAAAAACACTATATATACATTTTCTGAAATGTTGGGAAATTAGCTTTTATTATTTAAAGAACTTTTGAAAGAGATTGGTGTGTTTGTTCACTATCAAATCATGGCATGTTCAATGACAGACAAGTATTTGTTTAAATCTATCACTTGATGGTTTCATTTCAGAGACACAAGTAATCATTTCTGGGGGAAAAATGCTAGGTTTTACACAGTCAGATGTAACAAATAACTACATTTTTTATAAATAAATGTACAAATGATACATTTGTGCCATCAATATTTAAGATGAAAATAAAATAAAAAATATGGTAATATGAGATCTATATGAGATCAGAGACACTACAGTAGGGAGTCATTTAGCAGAGGCTCTTATCCAGAGACTACAGTAGGGAGTCATTTAGCAGAGGCTCTTATCCAGAGACACTACAGTTAGGAGTCATTTAGCAGAGGCTCTTATCCAGAGACACTATAGCAGGGAGTCATTTAGCAGAGGCTCTTATCCAGAGACACTACAGTTGGGAGTCATTTAGCAGAGTCTCTTATCCAGAGACACTACAGTAGGGAGTCATTTAGCAGAGGCTCTTACCCAGAGACACTACAATAGGGAGTCATTTAGCAGAGGCTCTTATCCAGAGACACTACAGTTAGGAGTCATTTAGCAGAGGCTCTTATCCAGAGACACTATAGCAGGGAGTCATTTAGCAGAGGCTCTTATCCAGAGACACTACAGGAGGGAGTCATTTAGCAGAGGCTCTTATCCAGAGACACTACAGGAGGGAGTCATTTAGCAGAGGCTCTTATCCAGAGACACTACAGTAGGGAGTCATTTAGCAGAGGCTTTTATCCAGAGACACTACAGTTAGGAGTCATTTAGCAGAGGCTCTTATCCAGAGACACTATAGCAGGGAGTCATTTAGCAGTTTCTTATCTAGAGACACTACAGTTGGTAGTCATTTAGCAGAGTCTCTTATCCAGAGACACTACAGTTGGGAGTCATTTAGCAGAGGCTCTTATCCAGTGACACTACAGTTGGGAGTCATTTAGCAGAGGCTCTTATCCAGAGACACTACAGTAGGGAGTCATTTAGCAGAGGCTCTTATCCAGACACAACAGAAGGGAGTAATTTAGCAATCTCTTATACAGAGACACTACAGTAGGGAGTCATTTGGCAGAGGCTCTTATCCAGACACAACAGAAGGGAGTCATTTAGCAGAGGCTCTTATCCAGTGACATTACAGTTGGGAGTCATTTAGCAGAGGCTCTTATCCAGACACGACAGAAGGGAGTCATTTAGCAATCTCTTATCCAGAGACACTACAGTAGGGAGTCATTTGGCAGAGGCTCTTATCCAGTGACACTACAGTTGGGAGTCATTTAGCAGAGGCTCTTATCCAGTGACACTACAGTTAGGAGTCATTTAGCAGAGGCTCTTATCCAGAGACACTACAGTTAGGAGTCATTTAGCAGAGGCTCTTATCCAGAGACACTACAGTTAGGAGTCATTTAGCAGAGGCTCTTATCCAGAGACACTACAGTAGGGAGTCATTTAGCAGAGGCTCTTATCCAGAGACACTACAGTTGGGAGTCATTTAGCAGAGGCTCTTATCCAGAGACACTACAGTTAGGAGTCATTTAGCAGAGGCTCTTATCCAGAGACACTACAGTTGGGAGTCATTTAGCAGTATCTTATCCAGAGACACTACAGTTAGGAGTCATTTAGCAGAGGCTCTTATCCAGAGACACTACAGTTAGGAGTCATTTAGCAGAGGCTCTTATCCAGAGACACTACAGTAGGGAGTCATTTAGCAGAGGCTCTTATCCAGAGACACTACAGTTAGGAGTCATTTAGCAGAGGCTCTTATCCAGAGACACTACAGTTGGGAGTCATTTAGCAGAGGCTCTTATCCAGAGACACTACAGTAGGGAGTCATTTAGCAGAGGCTCTTATCCAGAGACACTACAGTAGGGAGTCATTTAGCAGAGGCTCTTATCCAGAGACACTACAGTTAGGAGTCATTTAGCAGAGGCTCTTATCCAGAGACACTATAGCAGGGAGTCATTTAGCAGAGGCTCTTATCCAGAGACACTACAGTTGGGAGTCATTTAGCAGAGTCTCTTATCCAGAGACACTACAGTAGGGAGTCATTTAGCAGAGGCTCTTACCCAGAGACACTACAATAGGGAGTCATTTAGCAGAGGCTCTTATCCAGAGACACTACAGTTAGGAGTCATTTAGCAGAGGCTCTTATCCAGAGACACTATAGCAGGGAGTCATTTAGCAGAGGCTCTTATCCAGAGACACTACAGGAGGGAGTCATTTAGCAGAGGCTCTTATCCAGAGACACTACAGGAGGGAGTCATTTAGCAGAGGCTCTTATCCAGAGACACTACAGTAGGGAGTCATTTAGCAGAGGCTCTTATCCAGAGACACTACAGTTAGGAGTCATTTAGCAGAGGCTCTTATCCAGAGACACTATAGCAGGGAGTCATTTAGCAGTTTCTTATCTAGAGACACTACAGTTGGTAGTCATTTAGCAGAGTCTCTTATCCAGAGACACTACAGTTGGGAGTCATTTAGCAGAGGCTCTTATCCAGTGACACTACAGTTGGGAGTCATTTAGCAGAGGCTCTTATCCAGAGACACTACAGTAGGGAGTCATTTAGCAGAGGCTCTTATCCAGACACAACAGAAGGGAGTCATTTAGCAATCTCTTATACAGAGACACTACAGTAGGGAGTCATTTGGCAGAGGCTCTTATCCAGACACAACAGAAGGGAGTCATTTAGCAGAGGCTCTTATCCAGTGACATTACAGTTGGGAGTCATTTAGCAGAGGCTCTTATCCAGACACGACAGAAGGGAGTCATTTAGCAATCTCTTATCCAGAGACACTACAGTAGGGAGTCATTTGGCAGAGGCTCTTATCCAGTGACACTACAGTTGGGAGTCATTTAGCAGAGGCTCTTATCCAGTGACACTACAGTTAGGAGTCATTTAGCAGAGGCTCTTATCCAGAGACACTACAGTTAGGAGTCATTTAGCAGAGGCTCTTATCCAGAGACACTACAGTTAGGAGTCATTTAGCAGAGGCTCTTATCCAGAGACACTACAGTAGGGAGTCATTTAGCAGAGGCTCTTATCCAGAGACACTACAGTTGGGAGTCATTTAGCAGAGGCTCTTATCCAGAGACACTACAGTTAGGAGTCATTTAGCAGAGGCTCTTATCCAGAGACACTACAGTTGGGAGTCATTTAGCAGTATCTTATCCAGAGACACTACAGTTAGGAGTCATTTAGTAGAGGCTCTTATCCAGAGACACTACAGTTGGGAGTCATTTAGCAGAGGCTCTTATCCAGAGACACTACAGTTAGGAGTCATTTAGCAGAGGCTCTTATCCAGAGACACTACAGTAGGGAGTCATTTAGCAGAGGCTCTTATCCAGAGACACTACAGTTAGGAGTCATTTAGCAGAGGCTCTTATCCAGAGACACTACAGTTGGGAGTCATTTAGCAGAGGCTCTTATCCAGAGACACTACAGTTGGGAGTCATTTAGCAGAGGCTCTTATCCAGAGACACTACAGTAGGGAGTCATTTAGCAGAGGCTCTTATCCAGAGACACTACAGTTAGGAGTCATTTAGCAGAGGCTCTTATCCAGAGACACTACAGTTGGGAGTCATTTAGCAGTATCTTATCCAGAGACACTACAGTTGGGAGTCATTTAGCAGAGTCTCTTATCCAGAGACACTACAGTTGGGAGTCATTTAGCAGAGGCTCTTTCTTATCCAGTGACACTACAGTTGGGAGTCATTTAGCAGGTTCTCTTATCCCGAGACACTACAGTAGGGAGTCATTTAGCAGAGGCTCTTATCCAGTGACACTACAGTTGGCAGTCATGTAGCAGAGGCTCTTATCCAGAGACACTACAGTAGGGAGTCATTTAGCAGAGGCTCTTATCCAGAGACACTACAGTTGGGAGTCATTTAGCAGAGGCTCTTATCCAGAGACACTACAGTAGGGAGTCATTTAGCAGAGGCTCTTATCCAGAGACACTACAGTTGGGAGTCATTTAGCAGAGGCTCTTATCCAGAGACACTACAGTAGGGAGTCATTTAGCAGAGGCTCTTATCCAGAGACACTACAGTTAGGAGTCATTTAGCAGAGGCTCTTATCCAGAGAAACTATAGCAGGGAGTCATTTAGCAGTTTCTTATCCAGAGACACTACAGTTAGGAGTCATTTAGCAGAGGCTCTTATCCAGAGACACTACAGTTAGGAGTCATTTAGCAGAGGCTCTTATCCAGAGACACTACAGTAGGGAGTCATTTAGCAGAGGCTCTTATCCAGAGACACTACAGTTGGGAGTCATTTAGCAGAGGCTCTTATCCAGAGACACTACAGTTAGGAGTCATTTAGCAGAGGCTCTTATCCAGAGACACTACAGTTGGGAGTCATTTAGCAGAGGCTCTTATCCAGAGACACTACAGTAGGGAGTCATTTAGCAGAGGCTCTTATCCAGAGACACTACAGTTAGGAGTCATTTAGCAGAGGCTCTTATCCAGAGACACTATAGCAGGGAGTCATTTAGCAGTTTCTTATCCAGAGACACTACAGTTGGGAGTCATTTAGCAGAGGCTCTTACCCAGAGACACTACAGTAGGGAGTCATTTAGCAGAGGCTCTTACCCAGAGACATTACAGTTGGGAGTCATTTAGCAGAGGCTCTTATCCAGACACGACAGAAGGGAGTCATTTAGCAATCTCTTATCCAGAGACACTACAGTAGGGAGTCATTTGGCAGAGGCTCTTATCCAGACACAACATAAGGGAGTCATTTAGCAGAGGCTCTTATCCAGTGACACTACAGTTGGGAGTCATTTAGCAGAGGCTCTTATCCAGACACGACAGAAGGGAGTCATTTAGCAATCTCTTATCCAGAGACACTACAGTAGGGAGTCATTTGGCAGAGGCTCTTATCCAGACACAACAGAAGGGAGTCATTTAGCAGAGGCTCTTATCCAGTGACATTACAGTTGGGAGTCATTTAGCAGAGGCTCTTATCCAGACACGACAGAAGGGAGTCATTTAGCAATCTCTTATCCAGAGACACTACAGTAGGGAGTCATTTGGCAGAGGCTCTTATCCAGTGACACTACAGTTGGGAGTCATTTAGCAGAGGCTCTTATCCAGTGACACTACAGTTAGGAGTCATTTAGCAGAGGCTCTTACCCAGAGACACTACAGTTAGGAGTCATTTAGCAGAGGCTCTTATCCAGAGACACTACAGTAGGGAGTCATTTAGCAGAGGCTCTTATCCAGAGACACTACAGTTAGGAGTCATTTAGCAGAGGCTCTTATCCAGAGACACTACAGCAGGGAGTCATTTAGCAGAGGCTCTTATCCAGAGACACTACAGTTAGGAGTCATTTAGCAGAGGCTCTTATCCAGAGACACTATAGCAGGGAGTCATTTAGCAGAGGCTCTTATCCAGAGACACTACAGTTGGGAGTCATTTAGCAGAGTCTCTTATCCAGAGACACTACAGTAGGGAGTCATTTAGCAGAGGCTCTTGTCCAGAGACACTACAGTAGGGAGTCATTTAGCAGAGGCTCTTATCCAGAGACACTACAGTAGGGAGTCATTTAGCAGAGGCTCTTATCCAGAGACACTACAGTTAGGAGTCATTTAGCAGAGGCTCTTATCCAGAGACACTACAGTTGGGAGTCATTTAGCAGTATCTTATCCAGAGACACTACAGTTGGGAGTCATTTAGCAGAGTCTCTTATCCAGAGACACTACAGTTGGGAGTCATTTAGCAGAGGCTCTTTCTTATCCAGTGACACTACAGTTGGGAGTCATTTAGCAGGTTCTCTTATCCCGAGACACTACAGTAGGGAGTCATTTAGCAGAGGCTCTTATCCAGTGACACTACAGTTGGCAGTCATGTAGCAGAGGCTCTTATCCAGAGACACTACAGTAGGGAGTCATTTAGCAGAGGCTCTTATCCAGAGACACTACAGTTGGGAGTCATTTAGCAGAGGCTCTTATCCAGAGACACTACAGTAGGGAGTCATTTAGCAGAGGCTCTTATCCAGAGACAATACAGTTAGGAGTCATTTAGCAGAGGCTCTTATCCAGAGACACTATAGCAGGGAGTCATTTAGCAGTTTCTTATCCAGAGACACTACAGTTGGGAGTCATTTAGCAGAGGCTCTTACCCAGAGACACTACAGTAGGGAGTCATTTAGCAGAGGCTCTTACCCAGAGACATTACAGTTGGGAGTCATTTAGCAGAGGCTCTTATCCAGACACGACAGAAGGGAGTCATTTAGCAATCTCTTATCCAGAGACACTACAGTAGGGAGTCATTTGGCAGAGGCTCTTATCCAGACACAACATAAGGGAGTCATTTAGCAGAGGCTCTTATCCAGTGACACTACAGTTGGGAGTCATTTAGCAGAGGCTCTTATCCAGACACGACAGAAGGGAGTCATTTAGCAATCTCTTATCCAGAGACACTACAGTAGGGAGTCATTTGGCAGAGGCTCTTATCCAGACACAACAGAAAGGAGTCATTTAGCAGAGGCTCTTATCCAGTGACACTACAGTTGGGAGTCATTTAGCAGAGTCTCTTATCCAGAGACACTACAGTTGGGAGTCATTTAGCAGAGGCTCTTATCCAGTGATACTACAGTTGGGAGTCATTTAGCAGGTTCTCTTATCCCAAGACACTACAGTAGGGAGTCATTTAGCAGAGGCTCTTATCCAGTGACACTACAGTTGGCAGTCATTTAGCAGAGGCTCTTATCCAGAGACACTACAGTAGGGAGTCATTTAGCAGAGGCTCTTATCCAGTGACACTACAGCAGGGAGTCATTTAGCAGAGGCTCTTATCCAGAGACACTACAGTTGGGAGTAATTTAGCAGAGGCTCTTATCCAGAGACACTACAGTAGGGAGTCATTTAGCAGAGGCTCTTATCCAGAGACACTACAGTTGGGAGTCATTTAGCAGAGGCTCTTATCCAGAGACACTACAGTTAGGAGTCATTTAGCAGAGGCTCTTATCCAGAGACACTACTGTTGGGAGTCATTTAGCAGTATCTTATCCAGAGACACTACAGTTGGGAGTCATTTAGCAGAGTCGCTTATCCAGAGACACTACAGTTGGGAGTCATTTAGCAGAGGCTCTTTCTTATCCAGTGACACTACAGTTGGGAGTCATTTAGCAGGTTCTCTTATCCCGAGACACTACAGTAGGGAGTCATTTAGCAGAGGCTCTTATCCAGTGACACTACAGTTGGCAGTCATGTAGCAGAGGCTCTTATCCAGAGACACTACAGTAGGGAGTCATTTAGCAGAGGCTCTTATCCAGAGACACTACAGTTGGGAGTCATTTAGCAGAGGCTCTTATCCAGAGACACTACAGTAGGGAGTCATTTAGCAGAGGCTCTTATCCAGAGACACTACAGTTAGGAGTCATTTAGCAGAGGCTCTTATCCAGAGACACTATAGCAGGGAGTCATTTAGCAGTTTCTTATCCAGAGACACTACAGTTGGGAGTCATTTAGCAGAGGCTCTTACCCAGAGACACTACAGTAGGGAGTCATTTAGCAGAGGCTCTTACCCAGAGACATTACAGTTGGGAGTCATTTAGCAGAGGCTCTTATCCAGACACGACAGAAGGGAGTCATTTAGCAATCTCTTATCCAGAGACACTACAGTAGGGAGTCATTTGGCTGAGGCTCTTATCCAGACACAACATAAGGGAGTCATTTAGCAGAGGCTCTTATCCAGTGACACTACAGTTGGGAGTCATTTAGCAGAGGCTTTTATCCAGACACAACAGAAGGGAGTCATTTAGCAATCTCTTATCCAGAGACACTACAGTAGGGAGTCATTTGGCAGAGGCTCTTATCCAGACACAACAGAAGGGAGTCATTTAGCAGAGGCTCTTATCCAGTGACACTACAGCAGGGAGTCATTTAGCAGAGTCTCTTATCCAGAGACACTACAGTTGGGAGTCATTTAGCAGAGGCTCTTATCCAGTGATACTACAGTTGGGAGTCATTTAGCAGGTTCTCTTATCCCAAGACACTACAGTAGGGAGTCATTTAGCAGAGGCTCTTATCCAGTGACACTACAGTTGGCAGTCATTTAGCAGAGGCTCTTATCCAGAGACACTACAGTAGGGAGTCATTTAGCAGAGGCTCTTATCCAGTGACACTACAGCAGGGAGTCATTTAGCAGAGGCTCTTATCCAGAGACACTACAGTTGGGAGTAATTTAGCAGAGGCTCTTATCCAGAGACACTACAGTAGGGAGTCATTTAGCAGAGGCTCTTATCCAGAGACACTACAGTTGGGAGTCATTTAGCAGAGTCTCTTATCCAGAGACACTACAGTTGGGAGTCATTTAGCAGAGGCTCTTTCTTATCCAGTGACACTACAGTTGGGAGTCATTTAGCAGGTTCTCTTATCCCGAGACACTACAGTAGGGAGTCATTTAGCAGAGGCTCTTATCCAGTGACACTACAGTTGGCAGTCATGTAGCAGAGGCTCTTATCCAGAGACACTACAGTAGGGAGTCATTTAGCAGAGGCTCTTATCCAGAGACACTACAGTTGGGAGTCATTTAGCAGAGGCTCTTATCCAGAGACACTACAGTAGGGAGTCATTTAGCAGAGGCTCTTATCCAGAGACACTACAGTTAGGAGTCATTTAGCAGAGGCTCTTATCCAGAGACACTATAGCAGGGAGTCATTTAGCAGTTTCTTATCCAGAGACACTACAGTTGGGAGTCATTTAGCAGAGGCTCTTACCCAGAGACACTACAGTAGGGAGTCATTTAGCAGAGGCTCTTACCCAGAGACATTACAGTTGGGAGTCATTTAGCAGAGGCTCTTATCCAGACACGACAGAAGGGAGTCATTTAGCAATCTCTTATCCAGAGACACTACAGTAGGGAGTCATTTGGCAGAGGCTCTTATCCAGACACAACATAAGGGAGTCATTTAGCAGAGGCTCTTATCCAGTGACACTACAGTTGGGAGTCATTTAGCAGAGGCTCTTATCCAGACACGACAGAAGGGAGTCATTTAGCAATCTCTTATCCAGAGACACTACAGTAGGGAGTCATTTGGCAGAGGCTCTTATCCAGACACAACAGAAGGGAGTCATTTAGCAGAGGCTCTTATCCAGTGACACTACAGTTGGGAGTCATTTAGCAGAGGCTTTTATCCAGACACAACAGAAGGGAGTCATTTAGCAATCTCTTATCCAGAGACACTACAGTAGGGAGTCATTTGGCAGAGGCTCTTATCCAGACACAACAGAAGGGAGTCATTTAGCAGAGGCTCTTATCCAGTGACACTACAGCAGGGAGTCATTTAGCAGAGTCTCTTATCCAGAGACACTACAGTTGGGAGTCATTTAGCAGAGGCTCTTATCCAGTGATACTACAGTTGGGAGTCATTTAGCAGGTTCTCTTATCCCAAGACACTACAGTAGGGAGTCATTTAGCAGAGGCTCTTATCCAGTGACACTACAGTTGGCAGTCATTTAGCAGAGGCTCTTATCCAGAGACACTACAGTAGGGAGTCATTTAGCAGAGGCTCTTATCCAGTGACACTACAGCAGGGAGTCATTTAGCAGAGGCTCTTATCCAGAGACACTACAGTTGGGAGTAATTTAGCAGAGGCTCTTATCCAGAGACACTACAGTAGGGAGTCATTTAGCAGAGGCTCTTATCCAGAGACACTACAGTTGGGAGTCATTTAGCAGAGGCTCTTATCCAGTGACACTACAGTTGGGAGTCATTTAGCAGGTTCTCTTATCCCGAGACACTACAGTAGGGAGTCATTTAGCAGAGGCTCTTATCCAGTGACACTACAGTTGGCAGTCATTTAGCAGAGGCTCTTATCCAGAGACACTACAGTAGGGAGTCATTTAGCAGAGGCTCTTATCCAGTGACACTACAGCAGGGAGTCATTTAGCAGGTTCTCTTGTCCAGAGACACTACAGTAGGGAGTCATTTAGCAGAGGCTCTTACCCAGAGACACGACAATAGGGAGTCATTTAGCAGAGGCTCTTATCCAGAGACACTACAGTAGGGAGTCATTTAGCAGAGGCTCTTGTCCAGAGACACTACAACAGGGAGTCATTTAGCAGAGGCTCTTATCCAGAGACACTACAGTTAGGAGTCATTTAGCAGAGGCTCTTATCCAGAGACACTACAGTAGGGAGTCATTTAGCAGAGGCTCTTATCCAGAGACACTACAGTTAGGAGTCATTTAGCAGAGGCTCTTATCCAGAGACACTACAGTTGGGAGTCATTTAGCAGTATCTTATCCAGAGACACTACAGTTGGGAGTCATTTAGCAGAGTCTCTTATCCAGAGACACTACAGTTGGGAGTCATTTAGCAGAGGCTCTTTCTTATCCAGTGACACTACAGTTGGGAGTCATTTAGCAGGTTCTCTTATCCCGAGACACTACAGTAGGGAGTCATTTAGCAGAGGCTCTTATCCAGTGACACTACAGTTGGCAGTCATGTAGCAGAGGCTCTTATCCAGAGACACTACAGTAGGGAGTCATTTAGCAGAGGCTCTTATCCAGAGACACTACAGTTGGGAGTCATTTAGCAGAGGCTCTTATCCAGAGACACTACAGTAGGGAGTCATTTAGCAGAGGCTCTTATCCAGAGACACTACAGTTAGGAGTCATTTAGCAGAGGCTCTTATCCAGAGACACTATAGCAGGGAGTCATTTAGCAATCTCTTATCCAGAGACACTACAGTAGGGAGTCATTTGGCAGAGGCTCTTATCCAGACACAACAGAAGGGAGTCATTTAGCAGAGGCTCTTATCCAGACACGACAGAAGGGAGTCATTTAGCAATCTCTTATCCAGAGACACTACAGTAGGGAGTCATTTAGCAGAGGCTCTTATCCAGTGATACTACAGTTGGGAGTCATTTAGCAGAGGCTCTTATCCAGTGATACTACAGTTGGGAGTCATTTAGCAGGTTCTCTTATCCCAAGACACTACAGTAGGGAGTCATTTAGCAGAGGCTCTTATCCAGTGACACTACAGTTGGCAGTCATTTAGCAGAGGCTCTTATCCAGAGACACTACAGTAGGGAGTCATTTAGCAGAGGCTCTTATCCAGTGACACTACAGCAGGGAGTCATTTAGCAGAGGCTCTTATCCAGAGACACTACAGTTGGGAGTAATTTAGCAGAGGCTCTTATCCAGAGACACTACAGTAGGGAGTCATTTAGCAGAGGCTCTTATCCAGAGACACTACAGTTGGGAGTCATTTAGCAGAGGCTCTTATCCAGTGACACTACAGTTGGGAGTCATTTAGCAGGTTCTCTTATCCCGAGACACTACAGTAGGGAGTCATTTAGCAGAGGCTCTTATCCAGTGACACTACAGTTGGCAGTCATTTAGCAGAGGCTCTTATCCAGAGACACTACAGTAGGGAGTCATTTAGCAGAGGCTCTTATCCAGTGACACTACAGCAGGGAGTCATTTAGCAGGTTCTCTTGTCCAGAGACACTACAGTAGGGAGTCATTTAGCAGAGGCTCTTACCCAGAGACACGACAATAGGGAGTCATTTAGCAGAGGCTCTTATCCAGAGACACTACAGTAGGGAGTCATTTAACAGAGGCTCTTGTCCAGAGACACTACAACAGGGAGTCATTTAGCAGAGGCTCTTATCCAGAGACACTACAGTTAGGAGTCATTTAGCAGAGGCTCTTATCCAGAGACACTACAGTAGGGAGTCATTTAGCAGAGGCTCTTATCCAGAGACACTACAGTTAGGAGTCATTTAGCAGAGGCTCTTATCCAGAGACACTACAGTTGGGAGTCATTTAGCAGTATCTTATCCAGAGACACTACAGTTGGGAGTCATTTAGCAGAGTCTCTTATCCAGAGACACTACAGTTGGGAGTCATTTAGCAGAGGCTCTTTCTTATCCAGTGACACTACAGTTGGGAGTCATTTAGCAGGTTCTCTTATCCCGAGACACTACAGTAGGGAGTCATTTAGCAGAGGCTCTTATCCAGTGACACTACAGTTGGCAGTCATGTAGCAGAGGCTCTTATCCAGAGACACTACAGTAGGGAGTCATTTAGCAGAGGCTCTTATCCAGAGACACTACAGTTGGGAGTCATTTAGTAGAGGCTCTTATCCAGAGACACTACAGTAGGGAGTCATTTAGCAGAGGCTCTTATCCAGAGACACTACAGTTAGGAGTCATTTAGCAGAGGCTCTTATCCAGAGACACTATAGCAGGGAGTCATTTAGCAATCTCTTATCCAGAGACACTACAGTAGGGAGTCATTTGGCAGAGGCTCTTATCCAGACACAACAGAAGGGAGTCATTTAGCAGAGGCTCTTATCCAGACACGACAGAAGGGAGTCATTTAGCAATCTCTTATCCAGAGACACTACAGTAGGGAGTCATTTAGCAGAGGCTCTTATCCAGTGATACTACAGTTGGGAGTCATTTAGCAGAGGCTCTTATCCAGTGATACTACAGTTGGGAGTCATTTAGCAGGTTCTCTTATCCCAAGACACTACAGTAGGGAGTCATTTAGCAGAGGCTCTTATCCAGTGACACTACAGTTGGCAGTCATTTAGCAGAGGCTCTTATCCAGAGACACTACAGTAGGGAGTCATTTAGCAGAGGCTCTTATCCAGTGACACTACAGCAGGGAGTCATTTAGCAGAGGCTCTTATCCAGAGACACTACAGTTGGGAGTAATTTAGCAGAGGCTCTTATCCAGAGACACTACAGTAGGGAGTCATTTAGCAGAGGCTCTTATCCAGAGACACTACAGTTGGGAGTCATTTAGCAGAGGCTCTTATCCAGTGACACTACAGTTGGGAGTCATTTAGCAGGTTCTCTTATCCCGAGACACTACAGTAGGGAGTCATTTAGCAGAGGCTCTTATCCAGTGACACTACAGTTGGCAGTCATTTAGCAGAGGCTCTTATCCAGAGACACTACAGTAGGGAGTCATTTAGCAGAGGCTCTTATCCAGTGACACTACAGCAGGGAGTCATTTAGCAGGTTCTCTTGTCCAGAGACACTACAGTAGGGAGTCATTTAGCAGAGGCTCTTACCCAGAGACACGACAATAGGGAGTCATTTAGCAGAGGCTCTTATCCAGAGACACTACAGTAGGGAGTCATTTAGCAGAGGCTCTTGTCCAGAGACACTACAACAGGGAGTCATTTAGCAGAGGCTCTTATCCAGAGACACTACAGTTAGGAGTCATTTAGCAGAGGCTCTTATCCAGAGACACTACAGTAGGGAGTCATTTAGCAGAGGCTCTTATCCAGAGACACTACAGTTAGGAGTCATTTAGCAGAGGCTCTTATCCAGAGACACTACAGTTGGGAGTCATTTAGCAGTATCTTATCCAGAGACACTACAGTTGGGAGTCATTTAGCAGAGTCTCTTATCCAGAGACACTACAGTTGGGAGTCATTTAGCAGAGGCTCTTTCTTATCCAGTGACACTACAGTTGGGAGTCATTTAGCAGGTTCTCTTATCCCGAGACACTACAGTAGGGAGTCATTTAGCAGAGGCTCTTATCCAGTGACACTACAGTTGGCAGTCATGTAGCAGAGGCTCTTATCCAGAGACACTACAGTAGGGAGTCATTTAGCAGAGGCTCTTATCCAGAGACACTACAGTTGGGAGTCATTTAGTAGAGGCTCTTATCCAGAGACACTACAGTAGGGAGTCATTTAGCAGAGGCTCTTATCCAGAGACACTACAGTTAGGAGTCATTTAGCAGAGGCTCTTATCCAGAGACACTATAGCAGGGAGTCATTTAGCAATCTCTTATCCAGAGACACTACAGTAGGGAGTCATTTGGCAGAGGCTCTTATCCAGACACAACAGAAGGGAGTCATTTAGCAGAGGCTCTTATCCAGACACGACAGAAGGGAGTCATTTAGCAATCTCTTATCCAGAGACACTACAGTAGGGAGTCATTTAGCAGAGGCTCTTATCCAGTGATACTACAGTTGGGAGTCATTTAGCAGAGGCTCTTATCCAGTGATACTACAGTTGGGAGTCATTTAGCAGGTTCTCTTATCCCAAGACACTACAGTAGGGAGTCATTTAGCAGAGGCTCTTATCCAGTGACACTACAGTTGGCAGTCATTTAGCAGAGGCTCTTATCCAGAGACACTACAGTAGGGAGTCATTTAGCAGAGGCTCTTATCCAGTGACACTACAGCAGGGAGTCATTTAGCAGAGGCTCTTATCCAGAGACACTACAGTTGGGAGTAATTTAGCAGAGGCTCTTATCCAGAGACACTACAGTAGGGAGTCATTTAGCAGAGGCTCTTATCCAGAGACACTACAGTTGGGAGTCATTTAGCAGAGGCTCTTATCCAGTGACACTACAGTTGGGAGTCATTTAGCAGGTTCTCTTATCCCGAGACACTACAGTAGGGAGTCATTTAGCAGAGGCTCTTATCCAGTGACACTACAGTTGGCAGTCATTTAGCAGAGGCTCTTATCCAGAGACACTACAGTAGGGAGTCATTTAGCAGAGGCTCTTATCCAGTGACACTACAGCAGGGAGTCATTTAGCAGGTTCTCTTGTCCAGAGACACTACAGTAGGGAGTCATTTAGCAGAGGCTCTTACCCAGAGACACGACAATAGGGAGTCATTTAGCAGAGGCTCTTATCCAGAGACACTACAGTAGGGAGTCATTTAGCAGAGGCTCTTGTCCAGAGACACTACAACAGGGAGTCATTTAGCAGAGGCTCTTATCCAGAGACACTACAGTTAGGAGTCATTTAGCAGAGGCTCTTATCCAGAGACACTACAGTAGGGAGTCATTTAGCAGAGGCTCTTATCCAGAGACACTACAGTTAGGAGTCATTTAGCAGAGGCTCTTATCCAGAGACACTACAGTTGGGAGTCATTTAGCAGTATCTTATCCAGAGACACTACAGTTGGGAGTCATTTAGCAGAGTCTCTTATCCAGAGACACTACAGTTGGGAGTCATTTAGCAGAGGCTCTTTCTTATCCAGTGACACTACAGTTGGGAGTCATTTAGCAGGTTCTCTTATCCCGAGACACTACAGTAGGGAGTCATTTAGCAGAGGCTCTTATCCAGTGACACTACAGTTGGCAGTCATGTAGCAGAGGCTCTTATCCAGAGACACTACAGTAGGGAGTCATTTAGCAGAGGCTCTTATCCAGAGACACTACAGTTGGGAGTCATTTAGCAGAGGCTCTTATCCAGAGACACTACAGTAGGGAGTCATTTAGCAGAGGCTCTTATCCAGAGACACTACAGTTAGGAGTCATTTAGCAGAGGCTCTTATCCAGAGACACTATAGCAGGGAGTCATTTAGCAATCTCTTATCCAGAGACACTACAGTAGGGAGTCATTTGGCAGAGGCTCTTATCCAGACACAACAGAAGGGAGTCATTTAGCAGAGGCTCTTATCCAGACACGACAGAAGGGAGTCATTTAGCAATCTCTTATCCAGAGACACTACAGTAGGGAGTCATTTGGCAGAGGCTCTTATCCAGACACAACAGAAGGGAGTCATTTAGCAGAGGCTCTTATCCAGTGACACTACAGTTGGGAGTCATTTAGCAGGTTCTCTTATCCCAAGACACTACAGTAGGGAGTCATTTAGCAGAGGCTCTTATCCAGTGACTGTCAGGTGTGTGAATGAGGACCCAAAAGCGAATTAACAAAACAGAGTTTCTTTAATGACGAAACACATGTAGGCTCAGATGGACAGGCAGATTACGACAGGACAGGACAAGGTTAGATGAACTGGCAGATTCCGACAGGACAGGACAAGGTTGCAGCAAACACGACGATAGTCTGGTTCAGGCATGAGAAACACAAACGAGAATCCGACAAAGACAGAAGCAGGAACAGAGAGAGATATAGAGACCTAATCAGAGGGAAAAAGGGAACAGGTGGGAAAAGGGGTGAACGAGGTAGTTAGAGGAGACAAGGAACAGCTGGGGGAAGGAGGGTAAGAAAAGGTAACCTAATACGACCAGCAGAGGGAGACAGGGTGAAGAGAAAGAACAGGAACAAGACACAACATGACAATACATGACAGTACCCCCCCACTCACCGAGCGCCTCCTGGCGCACTCGAGGAGGAAACCTGGCGGCAACGGAGGAAATCATCGATCAGCGAACGGTCCAGCACGTCTTGACAGAAGTAAGGGCTGTGAGAGGAGCTGCCACCTGACCGAAATTACGGATGAAACGACGATAGAAGTTCGCGAAGCCGAGAAAGCGCTGCAGCTCGACGCGTGACTTAGGGACGGGCCAATCAATGACAGCTTGGACCTTAGCGGGATCCATCTTAATGCCTTCAGCGGAAATAACAGAACCGAGAAATGTGACGGAGGAGGCATGAAAAGTGCACTTCTCAGCCTTCACAAAAAGACAATTCTCTAAAAGGCGCTGGAGGACACGTCGAACGTGCTGAACATGAATCTGGAGTGACGGTGAAAAAAATCAGGATATCGTCAAGGTAAACGAAAACAAAGATGTTCAGCATATCTCTCAGGACGTCATTGACTAATGCCTGAAAGACAGCTGGAGCGTTAGCGAGGCCGAAAGGAAGAACCCGGTATTCAAAGTGCCCTAACGGAGTGTTAAATGCCGTCTTCCACTCGTCCCCCTCCCTGATGCGCACGAGATGGTAAGCGTTACGAAGGTCCAACTTAGTGAAAAACCTGGCTCCCTGCAGGATCTCGAAGGCTGAAGACATAAGAGGAAGCGGATAACGATTCTTCACTGTTATGTCATTCAGCCCTCGATAATCTATGCAGGGACGCAGAGACCCGTCCTTCTTCTTGACAAAAAAAAACCCCGCTCCGGCGGGAGAGGAGGAGGGGACTATGGTACCGGCGTCAAGAGCTACAGACAAATAATCTTCGAGAGCCTTACGTTCGGGAGCCGACAGAGAGTATAGTCTACCCCGGGGGGGAGTGGTTCCCGGAAGGAGATCAATACTACAATCATACGACCGGTGTGGAGGAAGAGAGGTGGCCCTGGACCGACTGAACACCGTGCGCAGATCGTGATATTCCTCCGGCACCCCTGTCAAATCACCAGGCTCCTCCTGTGAAGAAGAGACAGAGGAAACAGGAGGGATAGCAGACATTAAACATTTCACATGACAAGAGACGTTCCAGGAGAGGATAGAATTACTAGACCAATTAATAGAAGGATTATGACAAACTAGCCAGGGATGGCCCAAAACAACAGGTGTAAAAGGTGAACGAAAAATCAAAAAAGAAATGGTTTCGCTATGATTACCAGAGACAGTGAGGGTTAAAGGTAGCGTCTCACGCTGAATCCTGGGGAGAGGACTACCATCCAAAGCGAACAAGGCCGTGGGCTCCCTTAACTGTCTGAGAGGAATGTCATGTTCCCGAGCCCAGGTCTCGTCCATAAAACAGCCCTCCGCCCCAGAGTCTATCAAGGCACTGCAGGAAGCTGACGAACCGGTCCAGCGTAGATGGACCGACAAGGTAGTGCAGGATCTTGAAGGAGAGACAGGAGTAGTAGCGCTCACCAGTAGCCCTCCGCTTACTGATGAGCTCTGGCTTTTACTGGACATGAAGTGACAAAATGACCAGCGGAACCGCAATAGAGACAGAGGCGGTTGGTGATTCTCCGTTCCCTCTCTTTAGTCGAGATGCGGATACCTCCCAGCTGCATAGGCTCAGCACCCGAGCCGGCAGAGGAAGATGGTAGTGATGCGGAGAGGGGGGCAACGGAGAACGCGAGCTCCTTTCCACGAGCTCGGTGACGAAGATCAACCCGTCGCTCTATGCGAATAGCGAGTTCAATCAAGGAATCCACGCTGGAAGGAACCTCCCGGGAGAGAATCTCATCCTTTACCTCCGCGCGGAGACCCTCCAGAAAACGAGCGAGCAAAGCCGGCTCGTTCCAGTCACTGGAGGCAGCAAGAGTGCGAAACTCAATAGAGTAGTCTGTTATGGATCGATTACCTTGACATAGGGAAGACAGGACCCTGGAAGCTTCCTCCCCAAAAACAGATCGATCAAAAACCCGTATCATCTCCTCCTTAAAGTCCTGATACTGGTTAGTACACTCAGCCCTTGCCTCCCAGATTGCCGTGCCCCACTCACGAGCCCGTCCAGTAAGGAGAGATATGACGTAGGCGATACGAGCAGTGCTCCTGGAGTAAGTGTTGGGCTGGAGAGAAAACACAATATCACACTGGGTGAGGAACGAGCGGCATTCAGTGGGCTCCCCAGAGTAACACGGCGGGTTATTGATTCTGGGCTCCGGAGATTCGAAAGCCCTGGAAGTGGCCGGTGGATCGAGGCGGAGATGGTGAACCTGTTCTGTGAGGTTGGAGACTTGGGCGGCCAGGGTCTCAACGGCATGTCGAGCAGCAGACAATTCCTGCTCGTGTCTGCCTAGCATCGCTCCCTGGATCTCGACGGCTGAGTGGAGAGGATCCGAAGTCGCTGGGTCCATTCTTGGTCGGATTCTTCTGTCAGGTGCGTGAATGAGGACCCAAAAGCGAATTAACAAAACAGAGTTTCTTTAATGACGAAACACATGTAGGCTCAGATGGACAGGCAGATTCCGACAGGACAGGACAAGGTTAGATGAACTGGCAGATTCCGACAGGACAGGACAAGGTTGCAGCAAACACGACGATAGTCTGGTTCAGGCATGAGAAACACAAACGAGAATCCGACAAAGACAGAAGCAGGAACAGAGAGAGATATAGAGACCTAATCAGAGGGAAAAAGGGAACAGGTGGGAAAAGGGGTGAACAAGGTAGTTAGAGGAGACAAGGAACAGCTGGGGGAAGGAGGGTAAGAAAAGGTAACCTAATACGACCAGCAGAGGGAGACAGGGTGAAGAGAAAGAACAGGAACAAGACACAACATGACAATACATGACAGTGACACTACAGTTGGCAGTCATTTAGCAGAGGCTCTTATCCAGAGACACTACAGTAGGGAGTCATTTAGCAGAGGCTCTTATCCAGTGACACTACAGCAGGGAGTCATTTAGCAGAGGCTCTTATCCAGAGACACTACAGTTGGGAGTAATTTAGCAGAGGCTCTTATCCAGAGACACTACAGTAGGGAGTCATTTAGCAGAGGCTCTTATCCAGAGACACTACAGTTGGGAGTCATTTAGCAGAGGCTCTTATCCAGTGACACTACAGTTGGGAGTCATTTAGCAGGTTCTCTTATCCCGAGACACTACAGTAGGGAGTCATTTAGCAGAGGCTCTTATCCAGTGACACTACAGTTGGCAGTCATTTAGCAGAGGCTCTTATCCAGTGACACTACAGCAGGGAGTCATTTAGCAGAGGCTCTTATCCAGAGACACTACAGTTGGGAGTCATTTAGCAGAGGCTCTTATCCAGACACAACAGAAGGGAGTCATTTAGGAGTCTCTTATCCAGAGAAACTACAGTTGGGAGTCATTTAGCAGAGGCTCTTATCCAGAGACACTACAGTAGGGAGTCATTTAGCAGAGGCTCTTACCCAGAGACATTACAGTTGGGAGTCATTTAGCAGAGGCTCTTACCCAGAGACACTACAGTTAGGAGTCATTTAGCAGAGGCTCTTATCCAGAGACACTATAGCAGGGAGTCATTTAGCAGTTTCTTATCCAGAGACACTACAGTTGGGAGTCATTTAGCAGAGGCTCTTACCCAGAGACACTACAGTAGGGAGTCATTTAGCAGAGGCTCTTACCCAGAGACATTACAGTTGGGAGTCATTTAGCAGAGGCTCTTATCCAGACACGACAGAAGGGAGTCATTTAGCAATCTCTTATCCAGAGACACTACAGTAGGGAATCATTTGGCAGAGGCTCTTATCCAGACACAACATAAGGGAGTCATTTAGCAGAGGCTCTTATCCAGTGACACTACAGTTGGGAGTCATTTAGCAGAGGCTCTTATCCAGACACGACAGAAGGGAGTCATTTAGCAATCTCTTATCCAGAGACACTACAGTAGGGAGTCATTTGGCAGAGGCTCTTATCCAGACACAACAGAAGGGAGTCATTTAGCAGAGGCTCTTATCCAGTGACACTACAGTTGGGAGTCATTTAGCAGAGTCTCTTATCCAGAGACACTACAGTTGGGAGTCATTTAGCAGAGGCTCTTATCCAGTGACACTACAGTTGGGAGTCATTTAACAGGTTCTCTTATCCCAAGACACTACAGTAGGGAGTCATTTAGCAGAGGCTCTTATCCAGTGACACTACAGTTGGCAGTCATTTAGCAGAGGCTCTTATCCAGAGACACTACAGTAGGGAGTCATTTAGCAGAGGCTCTTATCCAGAGACACTACAGTTGGGAGTCATTTAGCAGAGGCTCTTATCCAGTGACACTACAGTTGGGAGTCATTTAGCAGGTTCTCTTATCCCGAGACACTACAGTAGGGAGTCATTTAGCAGAGGCTCTTATCCAGTGACACTACAGTTGGCAGTCATTTAGCAGAGGCTCTTATCCAGTGACACTACAGCAGGGAGTCATTTAGCAGAGGCTCTTATCCAGAGACACTACAGTTGGGAGTCATTTAGCAGAGGCTCTTATCCAGACACAACAGAAGGGAGTCATTTAGGAGTCTCTTATCCAGAGAAACTACAGTTGGGAGTCATTTAGCAGAGGCTCTTATCCAGAGACACTACAGTAGGGAGTCATTTAGCAGAGGCTCTTACCCAGAGACATTACAGTTCGGAGTCATTTAGCAGAGGCTCTTACCCAGAGACACTACAGTTAGGAGTCATTTAGCAGAGGCTCTTATCCAGAGACACTATAGCAGGGAGTCATTTAGCAGTTTCTTATCCAGAGACACTACAGTTGGGAGTCATTTAGCAGAGGCTCTTACCCAGAGACACTACAGTAGGGAGTCATTTAGCAGAGGCTCTTACCCAGAGACATTACAGTTGGGAGTCATTTAGCAGAGGCTCTTATCCAGACACGACAGAAGGGAGTCATTTAGCAATCTCTTATCCAGAGACACTACAGTAGGGAATCATTTGGCAGAGGCTCTTATCCAGACACAACATAAGGGAGTCATTTAGCAGAGGCTCTTATCCAGTGACACTACAGTTGGGAGTCATTTAGCAGAGGCTCTTATCCAGACACGACAGAAGGGAGTCATTTAGCAATCTCTTATCCAGAGACACTACAGTAGGGAGTCATTTGGCAGAGGCTCTTATCCAGACACAACAGAAGGGAGTCATTTAGCAGAGGCTCTTATCCAGTGACACTACAGTTGGGAGTCATTTAGCAGAGTCTCTTATCCAGAGACACTACAGTTGGGAGTCATTTAGCAGAGGCTCTTATCCAGTGACACTACAGTTGGGAGTCATTTAGCAGGTTCTCTTATCCCAAGACACTACAGTAGGGAGTCATTTAGCAGAGGCTCTTATCCAGTGACACTACAGTTGGCAGTCATTTAGCAGAGGCTCTTATCCAGAGACACTACAGTAGGGAGTCATTTAGCAGAGGCTCTTATCCAGTGACACTACAGCAGGGAGTCATTTAGCAGAGGCTCTTATCCAGAGACACTACAGTTGGGAGTCATTTAGCAGAGGCTCTTATCCAGAGACACTACAGTAGGGAGTCATTTAGCAGAGGCTCTTATCCAGAGACACTACAGTTGGGAGTCATTTAGCAGAGGCTCTTATCCAGTGACACTACAGTTGGGAGTCATTTAGCAGGTTCTCTTATCCCGAGACACTACAGTAGGGAGTCATTTAGCAGAGGCTCTTATCCAGTGACACTACAGTTGGCAGTCATTTAGCAGAGGCTCTTATCCAGAGACACTACAGTAGGGAGTCATTTAGCAGAGGCTCTTATCCAGTGACACTACAGCAGGGAGTCATTTAGCAGAGGCTCTTATCCAGAGACACTACAGTTGGGAGTCATTTAGCAGAGGCTCTTATCCAGACACAACAGAAGGGAGTCATTTAGCAGTCTCTTATCCAGAGACACTACAGTTGGGAGTCATTTAGCAGAGGCTCTTATCCAGACACAACAGAAGGGAGTCATTTAGGAGTCTCTTATCCAGAGAAACTACAGTTGGGAGTCATTTAGCAGAGGCTCTTATCCAGAGACACTACAGTAGGGAGTCATTTAGCAGAGGCTCTTACCCAGAGACATTACAGTTGGGAGTCATTTAGCAGAGGCTCTTACCCAGAGACACTACAGTTAGGAGTCATTTAGCAGAGGCTCTTATCCAGAGACACTATAGCAGGGAGTCATTTAGCAGTTTCTTATCCAGAGACACTACAGTTGGGAGTCATTTAGCAGAGGCTCTTACCCAGAGACACTACAGTAGGGAGTCATTTAGCAGAGGCTCTTACCCAGAGACATTACAGTTGGGAGTCATTTAGCAGAGGCTCTTATCCAGACACGACAGAAGGGAGTCATTTAGCAATCTCTTATCCAGAGACACTACAGTAGGGAATCATTTGGCAGAGGCTCTTATCCAGACACAACATAAGGGAGTCATTTAGCAGAGGCTCTTATCCAGTGACACTACAGTTGGGAGTCATTTAGCAGAGGCTCTTATCCAGACACGACAGAAGGGAGTCATTTAGCAATCTCTTATCCAGAGACACTACAGTAGGGAGTCATTTGGCAGAGGCTCTTATCCAGACACAACAGAAGGGAGTCATTTAGCAGAGGCTCTTATCCAGTGACACTACAGTTGGGAGTCATTTAGCAGAGGCTCTTATCCAGAGACACTACAGTAGGGAGTCATTTAGCAGAGGCTCTTATCCAGAGACACTACAGTAGGGAGTCATTTAGCAGAGGCTCTTATCCAGTGACACTACAGCAGGGAGTCATTTAGCAGAGGCTCTTATCCAGAGACACTACAGTTGGGAGTCATTTAGCAGAGGCTCTTATCCAGACACAACAGAAGGGAGTCATTTAGCAGTCTCTTATCCAGAGACACTACAGTTGGGAGTCATTTAGCAGAGGCTCTTATCCAGACACAACAGAAGGGAGTCATTTAGGAGTCTCTTATCCAGAGAAACTACAGTTGGGAGTCATTTAGCAGAGGCTCTTATCCAGAGACACTACAGTAGGGAGTCATTTAGCAGAGGCTCTTACCCAGAGACATTACAGTTGGGAGTCATTTAGCAGAGGCTCTTACCCAGAGACACTACAGTTAGGAGTCATTTAGCAGAGGCTCTTATCCAGAGACACTATAGCAGGGAGTCATTTAGCAGTTTCTTATCCAGAGACACTACAGTTGGGAGTCATTTAGCAGAGGCTCTTACCCAGAGACACTACAGTAGGGAGTCATTTAGCAGAGGCTCTTACCCAGAGACATTACAGTTGGGAGTCATTTAGCAGAGGCTCTTATCCAGACACGACAGAAGGGAGTCATTTAGCAATCTCTTATCCAGAGACACTACAGTAGGGAATCATTTGGCAGAGGCTCTTATCCAGACACAACATAAGGGAGTCATTTAGCAGAGGCTCTTATCCAGTGACACTACAGTTGGGAGTCATTTAGCAGAGGCTCTTATCCAGACACGACAGAAGGGAGTCATTTAGCAGAGGCTCTTATCCAGAGACACTACAGTAGGGAGTCATTTGGCAGAGGCTCTTATCCAGACACAACAGAAGGGAGTCATTTAGCAGAGGCTCTTATCCAGTGACACTACAGTTGGGAGTCATTTAGCAGAGTCTCTTATCCAGAGACACTACAGTTGGGAGTCATTTAGCAGAGGCTCTTATCCAGTGACACTACAGTTGGGAGTCATTTAGCAGGTTCTCTTATCCCAAGACACTACAGTAGGGAGTCATTTAGCAGAGGCTCTTATCCAGTGACACTACAGTTGGCAGTCATTTAGCAGAGGCTCTTATCCAGTGACACTACAGTTGGGAGTCATTTAGCAGAGGCTCTTATCCAGAGACACTACAGTAGGGAGTCATTTAGCAGAGGCTCTTATCCAGAGACACTACAGTTGGGAGTCATTTAGCAGAGGCTCTTATCCAGTGACACTACAGTTGGGAGTCATTTAGCAGGTTCTCTTATCCCGAGACACTACAGTAGGGAGTCATTTAGCAGAGGCTCTTATCCAGTGACACTACAGTTGGCAGTCATTTAGCAGAGGCTCTTATCCAGAGACACTACAGTAGGGAGTCATTTAGCAGAGGCTCTTATCCAGTGACACTACAGCAGGGAGTCATTTAGCAGAGGCTCTTATCCAGAGACACTACAGTTGGGAGTCATTTAGCAGAGGCTCTTATCCAGACACAACAGAAGGGAGTCATTTAGCAGTCTCTTATCCAGAGACACTACAGTTGGGAGTCATTTAGCAGAGGCTCTTATCCAGAGACACTACAGTAGGGAGTCATTTAGCAGAGGCTCTTATCCAGAGACACTACAGTTAGGAGTCATTTAGCAGAGGCTCTTATCCAGAGACACTATAGCAGGGAGTCATTTAGCAGTTTCTTATCCAGAGACACTACAGTTGGGAGTCATTTAGCAGAGGCTCTTACCCAGAGACACTACAGTAGGGAGTCATTTAGCAGAGGCTCTTACCCAGAGACATTACAGTTGGGAGTCATTTAGCAGAGGCTCTTATCTAGACACGACAGAAGGGAGTCATTTAGCAATCTCTTATCCAGAGACACTACAGTAGGGAGTCATTTGGCAGAGGCTCTTATCCAGACACAACATAAGGGAGTCATTTAGCAGAGGCTCTTATCCAGTGACACTACAGTTGGGAGTCATTTAGCAGAGGCTCTTATCCAGACACGACAGAAGGGAGTCATTTAGCAATCTCTTATCCAGAGACACTACAGTTGGGAGTCATTTAGCAGAGGCTCTTATCCAGTGACACTACAGTTGGGAGTCATTTAGCATGTTCTCTTATCCCAAGACACTACAGTAGGGAGTCATTTGGCAGAGGCTCTTATCCAGACACAACAGAAGGGAGTCATTTAGCAGAGGCTCTTATCCAGTGACACTACAGTTGGGAGTCATTTAGCAGAGTCTCTTATCCAGAGACACTACAGTTGGGAGTCATTTAGCAGAGGCTCTTATCCAGTGACACTACAGTTGGCAGTCATTTAGCAGAGGCTCTTATCCAGAGACACTACAGTAGGGAGTCATTTAGCAGAGGCTCTTATCCAGTGACGCTAGAGCAGGGAGTCATTTAGCAGAGGCTCTTATCCAGAGACACTACAGTTGGGAGTCATTTAGCAGAGGCTCTTATCCAGAGACACTACAGTAGGGAGTCATTTAGCAGAGGCTCTTATCCAGAGACACTACAGTTGGGAGTAATTTAGCAGAGGCTCTTATCCAGTGACACTACAGTTGGGAGTCATTTAGCAGGTTCTCTTATCCCGAGACACTACAGTAGGGAGTCATTTAGCAGAGGCTCTTATCCAGTGACACTACAGTTGGCAGTCATTTAGCAGAGGCTCTTATCCAGAGACACTACAGTAGGGAGTCATTTAGCAGAGGCTCTTATCCAGTGACACTACAGCAGGGAGTCATTTAGCAGAGGCTCTTATCCAGAGACACTACAGTTGGGAGTCATTTAGCAGAGGCTTTTATCCAGTGACACTACAGCAGGGAGTCATTTAGCAGAGGCTCTTATCCAGAGACACTACAGTAGGGAGTCATTTAGCAGAGGCTCTTATCCAGTGACACTACAGCAGGGAGTCATTTAGCAGAGGCTCTTATCCAGAGACACTACAGTTGGGAGTCATTTAGCAGAGTCTCTTATCCAGAGACACTACAGTTGGGAGTCATTTAGCAGAGGCTCTTATCCAGTGACACTACAGTTGGGAGTCATTTAGCAGGTTCTCTTATCCCAAGACACTACAGTAGGGAGTCATTTGGCAGAGGCTCTTATCCAGACACAACAGAAGGGAGTCATTTAGCAGAGGCTCTTATCCAGTGACACTACAGTTGGGAGTCATTTAGCAGAGTCTCTTATCCAGTGACACTACAGTTGGCAGTCATTTAGCAGAGGCTCTTATCCAGAGACACTACAGTAGGGAGTCATTTAGCAGAGGCTCTTATCCAGTGACGCTACAGCAGGGAGTCATTTAGCAGAGGCTCTTATCCAGAGACACTACAGTTGGGAGTCATTTAGCAGAGGCTCTTATCCAGAGACACTACAGTAGGGAGTCATTTAGCAGAGGCTCTTATCCAGAGACACTACAGTTGGGAGTAATTTAGCAGAGGCTCTTATCCAGTGACACTACAGTTGGGAGTCATTTAGCAGGTTCTCTTATCCCGAGACACTACAGTAGGGAGTCATTTAGCAGAGGTTCTTATCCAGTGACACTACAGTTGGCAGTCATTTAGCAGAGGCTCTTATCCAGAGACACTACAGTAGGGAGTCATTTAGCAGAGGCTCTTATCCAGTGACACTACAGCAGGGAGTCATTTAGCAGAGGCTCTTATCCAGAGACACTACAGTTGGGAGTCATTTAGCAGAGGCTTTTATCCAGTGACACTACAGCAGGGAGTCATTTAGCAGAGGCTCTTATCCAGAGACACTACAGTAGGGAGTCATTTAGCAGAGGCTCTTATCCAGTGACACTACAGCAGGGAGTCATTTAGCAGAGGCTCTTATCCAGAGACACTACAGTTGGGAGTCATTTAGCAGAGTCTCTTATCCAGAGACACTACAGTTGGGAGTCATTTAGCAGAGGCTCTTATCCAGTGACACTACAGTTGGGAGTCATTTAGCAGGTTCTCTTATCCCAAGACACTACAGTAGGGAGTCATTTGGCAGAGGCTCTTATCCAGACACAACAGAAGGGAGTCATTTAGCAGAGGCTCTTATCCAGTGACACTACAGTTGGGAGTCATTTAGCAGAGTCTCTTATCCAGTGACACTACAGTTGGCAGTCATTTAGCAGAGGCTCTTATCCAGAGACACTACAGTAGGGAGTCATTTAGCAGAGGCTCTTATCCAGTGACACTACAGCAGGGAGTCATTTAGCAGAGGCTCTTATCCAGAGACACTACAGTTGGGAGTCATTTAGCAGAGGCTCTTATCCAGTGACACTACAGTTGGGAGTCATTTAGCAGGTTCTCTTATCCCGAGACACTACAGTAGGGAGTCATTTAGCAGAGGCTCTTATCCAGTGACACTACAGTTGGCAGTCATTTAGCAGAGGCTCTTATCCAGAGACACTACAGTAGGGAGTCATTTAGCAGAGGCTCTTATCCAGTGACACTACAGCAGGGAGTCATTTAGCAGAGGCTCTTATCCAGAGACACTACAGTTGGGAGTCATTTAGCAGAGGCTCTTATCCAGACACAACAGAAGGGAGTCATTTAGCAGTCTCTTATCCAGAGACACTACAGTTGGGAGTCATTTAGCAGAGGCTCTTATCCAGAGACACTACAGTAGGGAGTCATTTAGCAGAGGCTCTTATCCAGTGACACTACAGTTGGCAGTCATTTAGCAGAGGCTCTTATCCAGAGACACTACAGTAGGGAGTCATTTAGCAGAGGCTCTTATCCAGTGACACTACAGCAGGGAGTCATTTAGCAGAGGCTCTTATCCAGAGACACTACAGTTGGGAGTCATTTAGCAGAGGCTCTTATCCAGAGACACTACAGTTGGGAGTCATTTAGCAGAGTCTCTTATCCAGAGACACTACAGTTGGGAGTCATTTAGCAGAGGCTCTTATCCAGTGACACTACAGTTGGGAGTCATTTAGCAGGTTCTCTTATCCCAAGACACTACAGTAGGGAGTCATTTGGCAGAGGCTCTTATCCAGACACAACAGAAGGGAGTCATTTAGCAGAGGCTCTTATCCAGTGACACTACAGTTGGGAGTCATTTAGCAGAGTCTCTTATCCAGAGACACTACAGTTGGGAGTCATTTAGCAGAGGCTCTTATCCAGAGACACTACAGTAGGGAGTCATTTAGCAGAGGCTCTTATCCAGAGACACTACAGTTGGGAGTCATTTAGCAGAGGCTCTTATCCAGTGACACTACAGTTGGGAGTCATTTAGCAGGTTCTCTTATCCCGAGACACTACAGTAGGGAGTCATTTAGCAGAGGCTCTTATCCAGTGACACTACAGCAGGGAGTCATTTAGCAGAGGCTCTTATCCAGAGACACTACAGTTGGGAGTCATTTAGCAGAGTCTCTTATCCAGAGACACTACAGTTGGGAGTCATTTAGCAGAGGCTCTTATCCAGTGACACTACAGTTGGGAGTCATTTAGCAGGTTCTCTTATCCCAAGACACTACAGTAGGGAGTCATTTGGCAGAGGCTCTTATCCAGACACAACAGAAGGGAGTCATTTAGCAGAGGCTCTTATCCAGTGACACTACAGTTGGGAGTCATTTAGCAGAGTCTCTTATCCAGAGACACTACAGTTGGCAGTCATTTAGCAGAGGCTCTTATCCAGAGACACTACAGTTGGGAGTCATTTAGCAGAGGCTCTTATCCAGAGACACTACAGTTGGGAGTCATTTAGCAGAGTCTCTTATCCAGAGACACTACAGTTGGGAGTCATTTAGCAGAGGCTCTTATCCAGTGACACTACAGTTGGGAGTCATTTAGCAGGTTCTCTTATCCCAAGACACTACAGTAGGGAGTCATTTGGCAGAGGCTCTTATCCAGACACAACAGAAGGGAGTCATTTAGCAGAGGCTCTTATCCAGTGACACTACAGTTGGGAGTCATTTAGCAGAGTCTCTTATCCAGAGACACTACAGTTGGCAGTCATTTAGCAGAGGCTCTTATCCAGAGACACTACAGTAGGGAGTCATTTAGCAGAGGCTCTTATCCAGTGACACTACAGCAGGGAGTCATTTAGCAGAGGCTCTTATCCAGTGACACTACAGCAGGGAGTCATTTAGCAGAGGCTCTTATCCAGAGACACTACAGTTGGGAGTCATTTAGCAGAGGCTCTTATCCAGAGACACTACAGTAGGGAGTCATTTAGCAGAGGCTCTTATCCAGAGACACTACAGTTGGGAGTCATTTAGCAGAGGCTCTTATCCAGTGACACTACAGTTGGGAGTCATTTAGCAGGTTCTCTTATCCCGAGACACTACAGTAGGGAGTCATTTAGCAGAGGCTCTTATCCAGTGACACTACAGTTGGCAGTCATTTAGCAGAGGCTCTTATCCAGAGACACTACAGTAGGGAGTCATTTAGCAGAGGCTCTTATCCAGTGACACTACAGCAGGGAGTCATTTAGCAGAGGCTCTTATCCAGAGACACTACAGTTGGGAGTCATTTAGCAGAGGCTCTTATCCAGACACAACAGAAGGGAGTCATTTAGCAGTCTCTTATCCAGAGACACTACAGTTGGGAGTCATTTAGCAGAGGCTCTTATCCAGAGACACTACAGTAGGGAGTCATTTAGCAGAGGCTCTTATCCAGTGACACTACAGTTGGCAGTCATTTAGCAGAGGCTCTTATCCAGAGACACTACAGTAGGGAGTCATTTAGCAGAGGCTCTTATCCAGTGACACTACAGCAGGGAGTCATTTAGCAGAGGCTCTTATCCAGAGACACTACAGTTGGGAGTCATTTAGCAGAGGCTCTTATCCAGAGACACTACAGTAGGGAGTCATTTAGCAGAGGCTCTTATCCAGAGACACTACAGTTAGGAGTCATTTAGCAGAGGCTCTTATCCAGAGACACTATAGCAGGGAGTCATTTAGCAGTTTCTTATCCAGAGACACTACAGTTGGGAGTCATTTAGCAGAGGCTCTTACCCAGAGACACTACAGTAGGGAGTCATTTAGCAGAGGCTCTTACCCAGAGACATTACAGTTGGGAGTCATTTAGCAGAGGCTCTTATCTAGACACGACAGAAGGGAGTCATTTAGCAATCTCTTATCCAGAGACACTACAGTAGGGAGTCATTTGGCAGAGGCTCTTATCCAGACACAACATAAGGGAGTCATTTAGCAGAGGCTCTTATCCAGTGACACTACAGTTGGGAGGCTCTTATCCAGACACGACAGAAGGGAGTCATTTAGCAATCTCTTATCCAGAGACACTACAGTAGGGAGTCATTTAGCAGAGGCTCTTATCCAGAGACACTACAGTTAGGAGTCATTTAGCAGAGTCTCTTATCCAGAGACACTACAGTAGGGAGTCATTTAGCAGAGGCTCTTATCCAGTGACACTACAGTTGGGAGTCATTTAGCAGAGTCTCTTATCCAGAGACACTACAGTTGGGAGTCATTTAGCAGAGGCTCTTATCCAGTGACACTACAGTTGGGAGTCATTTAGCAGGTTCTCTTATCCCAAGACACTACAGTAGGGAGTCATTTAGCAGAGGCTCTTATCCAGTGACACTACAGTTGGCAGTCATTTAGCAGAGGCTCTTATCCAGACACACTACAGTAGGGAGTCATTTAGCAGAGGCTCTTATCCAGTGACACTACAGCAGGGAGTCATTTAGCAGAGGCTCTTATCCAGAGACACTACAGTAGGGAGTCATTTAGCAGAGGCTCTTATCCAGAGACACTACAGTAGGGAGTCATTTAGCAGAGGCTCTTATCCAGAGACACTACAGTTAGGAGTCATTTAGCAGAGGCTCTTATCCAGAGACACTATAGCAGGGAGTCATTTAGCAGTTTCTTATCCAGAGACACTACAGTTGGGAGTCATTTAGCAGAGGCTCTTACCCAGAGACACTACAGTAGGGAGTCATTTAGCAGAGGCTCTTACCCAGAGACATTACAGTTGGGAGTCATTTAGCAGAGGCTCTTATCCAGACACGACAGAAGGGAGTCATTTAGCAATCTCTTATCCAGAGACACTACAGTAGGGAGTCATTTGGCAGAGGCTCTTATCCAGATACAACATAAGGGAGTCATTTAGCAGAGGCTCTTATCCAGTGACACTACAGTTGGGAGTCATTTAGCAGAGGCTCTTATCCAGAGACACTACAGTAGGGAGTCATTTAGCAGAGGCTCTTATCCAGACACAACAGAAGGGAGTCATTTAGCAGTCTCTTATCCAGAGACACTACAGTTGGGAGTCATTTAGCAGAGGCTCTTATCCAGAGACACTACAGTAGGGAGTCATTTAGCAGAGGCTCTTATCCAGTGACACTACAGTTGGCAGTCATTTAGCAGAGGCTCTTATCCAGAGACACTACAGTAGGGAGTCATTTAGCAGAGGCTCTTATCCAGTGACACTACAGCAGGGAGTCATTTAGCAGAGGCTCTTATCCAGAGACACTACAGTTGGGAGTCATTTAGCAGAGGCTCTTATCCAGAGACACTACAGTAGGGAGTCATTTAGCAGAGGCTCTTATCCAGAGACACTACAGTTAGGAGTCATTTAGCAGAGGCTCTTATCCAGAGACACTATAGCAGGGAGTCATTTAGCAGTTTCTTATCCAGAGACACTACAGTTGGGAGTCATTTAGCAGAGGCTCTTACCCAGAGACACTACAGTAGGGAGTCATTTAGCAGAGGCTCTTATCCAGAGACACTACAGTTAGGAGTCATTTAGCAGAGGCTCTTATCCAGAGACACTATAGCAGGGAGTCATTTAGCAGTTTCTTATCCAGAGACACTACAGTTGGGAGTCATTTAGCAGAGGCTCTTATCCAGTGACACTACAGTTTGGAGGCTCTTATCCAGACACGACAGAAGGGAGTCATTTAGCAATCTCTTATCCAGAGACACTACAGTAGGGAGTCATTTGGCAGAGGCTCTTATCCAGACACAACAGAAGGGAGTCATTTAGCAGAGGCTCTTATCCAGAGACACTACAGTTAGGAGTCATTTAGCAGAGTCTCTTATCCAGAGACACTACAGTAGGGAGTCATTTAGCAGAGGCTCTTATCCAGTGACACTACAGTTGGGAGTCATTTAGCAGGTTCTCTTATCCCAAGACACTACAGTAGGGAGTCATTTAGCAGAGGCTCTTATCCAGTGACACTACAGTTGGCAGTCATTTAGCAGAGGCTCTTATCCAGACACACTACAGTAGGGAGTCATTTAGCAGAGGCTCTTATCCAGTGACACTACAGCAGGGAGTCATTTAGCAGAGGCTCTTATCCAGAGACACTACAGTAGGGAGTCATTTAGCAGAGGCTCTTATCCAGAGACACTACAGTAGGGAGTCATTTAGCAGAGGCTCTTATCCAGAGACACTACAGTTAGGAGTCATTTAGCAGAGGCTCTTATCCAGAGACACTATAGCAGGGAGTCATTTAGCAGTTTCTTATCCAGAGACACTACAGTTGGGAGTCATTTAGCAGAGGCTCTTACCCAGAGACACTACAGTAGGGAGTCATTTAGCAGAGGCTCTTACCCAGAGACATTACAGTTTGGAGGCTCTTATCCAGACACGACAGAAGGGAGTCATTTAGCAATCTCTTATCCAGAGACACTACAGTAGGGAGTCATTTGGCAGAGGCTCTTATCCAGACACAACAGAAGGGAGTCATTTAGCAGAGGCTCTTATCCAGAGACACTACAGTTAGGAGTCATTTAGCAGAGTCTCTTATCCAGAGACACTACAGTAGGGAGTCATTTAGCAGAGGCTCTTATCCAGTGACACTACAGTTGGGAGTCATTTAGCAGAGTCTCTTATCCAGAGACACTACAGTTGGGAGTCATTTAGCAGAGGCTCTTATCCAGTGACACTACAGTTGGGAGTCATTTAGCAGGTTCTCTTATCCCAAGACACTACAGTAGGGAGTCATTTAGCAGAGGCTCTTATCCAGTGACACTACAGTTGGCAGTCATTTAGCAGAGGCTCTTATCCAGACACACTACAGTAGGGAGTCATTTAGCAGAGGCTCTTATCCAGTGACACTACAGCAGGGAGTCATTTAGCAGAGGCTCTTATCCAGAGACACTACAGTAGGGAGTCATTTAGCAGAGGCTCTTATCCAGAGACACTACAGTAGGGAGTCATTTAGCAGAGGCTCTTATCCAGAGACACTACAGTTAGGAGTCATTTAGCAGAGGCTCTTATCCAGAGACACTATAGCAGGGAGTCATTTAGCAGTTTCTTATCCAGAGACACTACAGTTGGGAGTCATTTAGCAGAGGCTCTTACCCAGAGACACTACAGTAGGGAGTCATTTAGCAGAGGCTCTTACCCAGAGACATTACAGTTGGGAGTCATTTAGCAGAGGCTCTTATCCAGAGACACTACAGTAGGGAGTCATTTAGCAGAGGCTCTTATCCAGAGACACTACAGTTAGGAGTCATTTAGCAGAGGCTCTTATCCAGAGACACTATAGCAGGGAGTCATTTAGCAGTTTCTTATCCAGAGACACTACAGTTGGGAGTCATTTAGCAGAGGCTCTTACCCAGAGACACTACAGTAGGGAGTCATTTAGCAGAGGCTCTTACCCAGAGACATTACAGTTGGGAGTCATTTAGCAGAGGCTCTTATCCAGACACGACAGAAGGGAGTCATTTAGCAATCTCTTATCCAGAGACACTACAGTAGGGAGTCATTTGGCAGAGGCTCTTATCCAGATACAACATAAGGGAGTCATTTAGCAGAGGCTCTTATCCAGTGACACTACAGTTGGGAGTCATTTAGCAGAGGCTCTTATCCAGAGACACTACAGTAGGGAGTCATTTAGCAGAGGCTCTTATCCAGACACAACAGAAGGGAGTCATTTAGCAGTCTCTTATCCAGAGACACTACAGTTGGGAGTCATTTAGCAGAGGCTCTTATCCAGAGACACTACAGTAGGGAGTCATTTAGCAGAGGCTCTTATCCAGTGACACTACAGTTGGCAGTCATTTAGCAGAGGCTCTTATCCAGAGACACTACAGTAGGGAGTCATTTAGCAGAGGCTCTTATCCAGTGACACTACAGCAGGGAGTCATTTAGCAGAGGCTCTTATCCAGAGACACTACAGTTGGGAGTCATTTAGCAGAGGCTCTTATCCAGAGACACTACAGTAGGGAGTCATTTAGCAGAGGCTCTTATCCAGAGACACTACAGTTAGGAGTCATTTAGCAGAGGCTCTTATCCAGAGACACTATAGCAGGGAGTCATTTAGCAGTTTCTTATCCAGAGACACTACAGTTGGGAGTCATTTAGCAGAGGCTCTTACCCAGAGACACTACAGTAGGGAGTCATTTAGCAGAGGCTCTTACCCAGAGACATTACAGTTGGGAGTCATTTAGCAGAGGCTCTTATCTAGACACGACAGAAGGGAGTCATTTAGCAATCTCTTATCCAGAGACACTACAGTAGGGAGTCATTTGGCAGAGGCTCTTATCCAGACACAACATAAGGGAGTCATTTAGCAGAGGCTCTTATCCAGTGACACTACAGTTTGGAGGCTCTTATCCAGACACGACAGAAGGGAGTCATTTAGCAATCTCTTATCCAGAGACACTACAGTAGGGAGTCATTTGGCAGAGGCTCTTATCCAGACACTACAGTTGGGAGTCATTTAGCAGAGGCTCTTATCCAGTGACACTACAGTTGGGAGTCATTTAGCAGAGTCTCTTATCCAGAGACACTACAGTTGGGAGTCATTTAGCAGAGGCTCTTATCCAGTGACACTACAGTTGGGAGTCATTTAGCAGGTTCTCTTATCCCAAGACACTACAGTAGGGAGTCATTTAGCAGAGGCTCTTATCCAGTGACACTACAGTTGGCAGTCATTTAGCAGAGGCTCTTATCCAGACACACTACAGTAGGGAGTCATTTAGCAGAGGCTCTTATCCAGTGACACTACAGCAGGGAGTCATTTAGCAGAGGCTCTTATCCAGAGACACTACAGTAGGGAGTCATTTAGCAGAGGCTCTTATCCAGAGACACTACAGTAGGGAGTCATTTAGCAGAGGCTCTTATCCAGAGACACTACAGTTAGGAGTCATTTAGCAGAGGCTCTTATCCAGAGACACTATAGCAGGGAGTCATTTAGCAGTTTCTTATCCAGAGACACTACAGTTGGGAGTCATTTAGCAGAGGCTCTTACCCAGAGACACTACAGTAGGGAGTCATTTAGCAGAGGCTCTTACCCAGAGACATTACAGTTTGGAGGCTCTTATCCAGACACGACAGAAGGGAGTCATTTAGCAATCTCTTATCCAGAGACACTACAGTAGGGAGTCATTTGGCAGAGGCTCTTATCCAGACACAACAGAAGGGAGTCATTTAGCAGAGGCTCTTATCCAGAGACACTACAGTTAGGAGTCATTTAGCAGAGTCTCTTATCCAGAGACACTACAGTAGGGAGTCATTTAGCAGAGGCTCTTATCCAGTGACACTACAGTTGGGAGTCATTTAGCAGAGTCTCTTATCCAGAGACACTACAGTTGGGAGTCATTTAGCAGAGGCTCTTATCCAGTGACACTACAGTTGGGAGTCATTTAGCAGGTTCTCTTATCCCAAGACACTACAGTAGGGAGTCATTTAGCAGAGGCTCTTATCCAGTGACACTACAGTTGGCAGTCATTTAGCAGAGGCTCTTATCCAGACACACTACAGTAGGGAGTCATTTAGCAGAGGCTCTTATCCAGTGACACTACAGCAGGGAGTCATTTAGCAGAGGCTCTTATCCAGAGACACTACAGTAGGGAGTCATTTAGCAGAGGCTCTTATCCAGAGACACTACAGTAGGGAGTCATTTAGCAGAGGCTCTTATCCAGAGACACTACAGTTAGGAGTCATTTAGCAGAGGCTCTTATCCAGAGACACTATAGCAGGGAGTCATTTAGCAGTTTCTTATCCAGAGACACTACAGTTGGGAGTCATTTAGCAGAGGCTCTTACCCAGAGACACTACAGTAGGGAGTCATTTAGCAGAGGCTCTTACCCAGAGACATTACAGTTGGGAGTCATTTAGCAGAGGCTCTTATCCAGACACGACAGAAGGGAGTCATTTAGCAATCTCTTATCCAGAGACACTACAGTAGGGAGTCATTTGGCAGAGGCTCTTATCCAGATACAACATAAGGGAGTCATTTAGCAGAGGCTCTTATCCAGAGACACTACAGTTAGGAGTCATTTAGCATAGGCTCTTACCCAGAGACACTACAGTTAGGAGTCATTTAGCAGAGGCTCTTATCCAGAGACACTACAGTAGGGAGTCATTTAGCAGAGGCTCTTATCCAGAGACACTACAGTTAGGAGTCATTTAGCAGAGTCTCTTATCCAGAGACACTACAGTAGGGAGTCATTTAGCAGAGTCTCTTATCCAGAGACACTACAGTAGGGAGTCATTTAGCAGAGGCTCTTACCCAGAGACACTCCAGTTGGGAGTCATTTAGCAGAGGCTCTTATCCAGAGATACTACAGTTGGGAGTCATTTAGCAGAGGCTCTTATCCAGAGACACTACAGTAGGGAGTCATTTAGCAGAGGCTCTTATCCAGAGACACTACAGTTAGGAGTCATTTAGCAGAGGCTCTTATCCAGAGACACTATAGCAGGGAGTCATTTAGCAGTTTCTTATCCAGAGACACTACAGTTGGGAGTCATTTAGCAGAGGCTCTTACCCAGAGACACTACAGTAGGGAGTCATTTAGCAGAGGCTCTTACCCAGAGACATTACAGTTTGGAGGCTCTTATCCAGACACGACAGAAGGGAGTCATTTAGCAATCTCTTATCCAGAGACACTACAGTAGGGAGTCATTTGGCAGAGGCTCTTATCCAGACACAACAGAAGGGAGTCATTTAGCAGAGGCTCTTATCCAGAGACACTACAGTTAGGAGTCATTTAGCAGAGTCTCTTATCCAGAGACACTACAGTAGGGAGTCATTTAGCAGAGGCTCTTATCCAGTGACACTACAGTTGGGAGTCATTTAGCAGAGTCTCTTATCCAGAGACACTACAGTTGGGAGTCATTTAGCAGAGGCTCTTATCCAGTGACACTACAGTTGGGAGTCATTTAGCAGGTTCTCTTATCCCAAGACACTACAGTAGGGAGTCATTTAGCAGAGGCTCTTATCCAGTGACACTACAGTTGGCAGTCATTTAGCAGAGGCTCTTATCCAGACACACTACAGTAGGGAGTCATTTAGCAGAGGCTCTTATCCAGTGACACTACAGCAGGGAGTCATTTAGCAGAGGCTCTTATCCAGAGACACTACAGTAGGGAGTCATTTAGCAGAGGCTCTTATCCAGAGACACTACAGTAGGGAGTCATTTAGCAGAGGCTCTTATCCAGAGACACTACAGTTAGGAGTCATTTAGCAGAGGCTCTTATCCAGAGACACTATAGCAGGGAGTCATTTAGCAGTTTCTTATCCAGAGACACTACAGTTGGGAGTCATTTAGCAGAGGCTCTTACCCAGAGACACTACAGTAGGGAGTCATTTAGCAGAGGCTCTTACCCAGAGACATTACAGTTGGGAGTCATTTAGCAGAGGCTCTTATCCAGACACGACAGAAGGGAGTCATTTAGCAATCTCTTATCCAGAGACACTACAGTAGGGAGTCATTTGGCAGAGGCTCTTATCCAGATACAACATAAGGGAGTCATTTAGCAGAGGCTCTTATCCAGAGACACTACAGTTAGGAGTCATTTAGCATAGGCTCTTACCCAGAGACACTACAGTTAGGAGTCATTTAGCAGAGGCTCTTATCCAGAGACACTACAGTAGGGAGTCATTTAGCAGAGGCTCTTATCCAGAGACACTACAGTTAGGAGTCATTTAGCAGAGTCTCTTATCCAGAGACACTACAGTAGGGAGTCATTTAGCAGAGTCTCTTATCCAGAGACACTACAGTAGGGAGTCATTTAGCAGAGGCTCTTACCCAGAGACACTCCAGTTGGGAGTCATTTAGCAGAGGCTCTTATCCAGAGATACTACAGTTGGGAGTCATTTAGCAGAGGCTCTTATCCAGAGACACTACAATTCGGAGTCATTTAGCAGAGGCTCTTATCCAGAGACACTATAGCAGGGAGTCATTTAGCAGTTTCTTATCCAGAGACACTACAGTTGGGAGTCATTTAGCAGAGGCTCTTACCCAGAGACACTACAGTAGGGAGTCATTTAGCAGAGGCTCTTACCCAGAGACATCACAGTTGGGAGTCATTTAGCAGAGGCTCTTATCCAGACACGACAGAAGGGAGTCATTTAGCAATCTCTTATCCAGAGACACTACAGTAGGGAGTCATTTGGCAGAGGCTCTTATCCAGTGACACTACAGTTGGGAGTCATTTAGCAGAAGCTCTTATCCAGAGACACTACAGTTAGGAGTCATTTAGCAGAGGCTCTTACCCAGAGACACTACAGTTAGGAGTCATTTAGCAGAGGCTCTTATCCAGAGACACTACAGTAGGGAGTCATTTAGCAGAGGCTCTTATCCAGAGACACTACAGTTAGGAGTCATTTAGCAGAGGCTCTTATCCAGAGACACTACAGTAGGGAGTCATTTAGCAGAGGCTCTTATCCAGAGACACTACAGTAGGGAGTCATTTAGCAGAGGCTCTTATCCAGAGACACTACAGTTAGGAGTCATTTAGCAGAGGCTCTTATCCAGAGACACTATAGCAGGGAGTCATTTAGCAGTTTCTTATCCAGAGACACTACAGTTGGGAGTCATTTAGCAGAGGCTCTTACCCAGAGACACTACAGTAGGGAGTCATTTAGCAGAGGCTCTTACCCAGAGACATTACAGTTTGGAGGCTCTTATCCAGACACGACAGAAGGGAGTCATTTAGCAGGTTCTCTTATCCCAAGACACTACAGTAGGGAGTCATTTAGCAGAGGCTCTTATCCAGTGACACTACAGTTGGCAGTCATTTAGCAGAGGCTCTTATCCAGACACACTACAGTAGGGAGTCATTTAGCAGAGGCTCTTATCCAGTGACACTACAGCAGGGAGTCATTTAGCAGAGGCTCTTATCCAGAGACACTACAGTAGGGAGTCATTTAGCAGAGGCTCTTATCCAGAGACACTACAGTAGGGAGTCATTTAGCAGAGGCTCTTATCCAGAGACACTACAGTTAGGAGTCATTTAGCAGAGGCTCTTATCCAGAGACACTATAGCAGGGAGTCATTTAGCAGTTTCTTATCCAGAGACACTACAGTTGGGAGTCATTTAGCAGAGGCTCTTACCCAGAGACACTACAGTAGGGAGTCATTTAGCAGAGGCTCTTACCCAGAGACATTACAGTTGGGAGTCATTTAGCAGAGGCTCTTATCCAGACACGACAGAAGGGAGTCATTTAGCAATCTCTTATCCAGAGACACTACAGTAGGGAGTCATTTGGCAGAGGCTCTTATCCAGATACAACATAAGGGAGTCATTTAGCAGAGGCTCTTATCCAGTGACACTACAGTTGGGAGTCATTTAGCAGAGGCTCTTATCCAGAGACACTACAGTTAGGAGTCATTTAGCATAGGCTCTTACCCAGAGACACTACAGTTAGGAGTCATTTAGCAGAGGCTCTTATCCAGAGACACTACAGTAGGGAGTCATTTAGCAGAGGCTCTTATCCAGAGACACTACAGTTAGGAGTCATTTAGCAGAGTCTCTTATCCAGAGACACTACAGTAGGGAGTCATTTAGCAGAGTCTCTTATCCAGAGACACTACAGTAGGGAGTCATTTAGCAGAGTCTCTTATCCAGTGACACTCCAGTTGGGAGTCATTTAGCAGAAGCTCTTATCCAGAGACACTACAGTTAGGAGTCATTTAGCAGAGGCTCTTACCCAGAGACACTACAGTTAGGAGTCATTTAGCAGAGGCTCTTATCCAGAGACACTACAGTAGGGAGTCATTTAGCAGAGGCTCTTATCCAGAGACACTACAGTTAGGAGTCATTTAGCAGAGTCTCTTATCCAGAGACACTACAGTAGGGAGTCATTTAGCAGAGTCTCTTATCCAGAGACACTACAGTAGGGAGTCATTTAGCAGAGTCTCTTATCCAGTGACACTCCAGTTGGGAGTCATTTAGCAGAAGCTCTTATCCAGAGACACTACAGTTAGGAGTCATTTAGCAGAGGCTCTTACCCAGAGACACTACAGTTAGGAGTCATTTAGCAGAGGCTCTTATCCAGAGACACTACAGTAGGGAGTCATTTAGCAGAGGCTCTTATCCAGAGACACTACAGTTAGGAGTCATTTAGCAGAGTCTCTTATCCAGAGACACTACAGTAGGGAGTCATTTAGCAGAGTCTCTTATCCAGAGACACTACAGTAGGGAGTCATTTAGCAGAGTCTCTTATCCAGTGACACTCCAGTTGGGAGTCATTTAGCAGAAGCTCTTATCCAGAGACACTACAGTTAGGAGTCATTTAGCAGAGGCTCTTACCCAGAGACACTACAGTTAGGAGTCATTTAGCAGAGGCTCTTATCCAGAGACACTACAGTAGGGAGTCATTTAGCAGAGGCTCTTATCCAGAGACACTACAGTTAGGAGTCATTTAGCAGAGGCTCTTATCCAGAGACACTACAGTAGGGAGTCATTTAGCAGAGTCTCTTATCCAGAGACACTACAGTAGGGAGTCATTTAGCAGAGTCTCTTATCCAGAGACACTACAGTAGGGAGTCATTTAGCAGTTTCTTATCCAGAGACACTACAATTCGGAGTCATTTAGCAGAGGCTCTTATCCAGAGACACTATAGCAGGGAGTCATTTAGCAGTTTCTTATCCAGAGACACTACAGTTGGGAGTCATTTAGCAGAGGCTCTTACCCAGAGACACTACAGTAGGGAGTCATTTAGCAGAGGCTCTTACCCAGAGACATCACAGTTGGGAGTCATTTAGCAGAGGCTCTTATCCAGACACGACAGAAGGGAGTCATTTAGCAATCTCTTATCCAGAGACACTACAGTAGGGAGTCATTTGGCAGAGGCTCTTATCCAGTGACACTACAGTTGGGAGTCATTTAGCAGAAGCTCTTATCCAGAGACACTACAGTTAGGAGTCATTTAGCAGAGGCTCTTACCCAGAGACACTACAGTTAGGAGTCATTTAGCAGAGGCTCTTATCCAGAGACACTACAGTAGGGAGTCATTTAGCAGAGGCTCTTATCCAGAGACACTACAGTTAGGAGTCATTTAGCAGAGGCTCTTACCCAGAGACACTACAGTTAGGAGTCATTTAGCAGAGGCTCTTATCCAGAGACACTACAGTAGGGAGTCATTTAGCAGAGGCTCTTATCCAGAGACACTACAGTTAGGAGTCATTTAGCAGAGGCTCTTATCCAGAGACACTACAGCAGGGAGTAATTTAGAGTGACTTACTTACTGTACATTCATATTAAGATAGCTAGATGAGACAACCACAAATCACAGTCAAATACAAGATACGAACATTCCATTCCAGCTAAACACTGGGTATATAGTGTTTAAAAAATAAAAAATTAACATTTTCATAACCATCTCAAATCTATGAATAAAAAATCAGAGAACAATAATATTTTATACACACATGAAGGTCCCCATAAGCAATCATTTCTGATGAAAAAAACACAAATTTGAAAAATTGGTTGATATAGCATTTTGGAAAGAAACTTCATATCTAGTCTGTACAGTCACCTATAGAAAGGGCCTCAGAGTACGAGATTTACTTGTGATTGTATCAGTTACATGAATGATGCTGATTACAGCAAATGTAATGTAGGTTCTGAAGGGTCTAGTTATCGGATCACTGCAGTAGGAGTTGTGTAAGATTTCATTAACCAGACAGAGTAAAACTAATGATGCCCTCAAATCAGGACTTGTAATCTTGTTGTTACATTGTTATCAATATGTAGCTTTTTATTACACTGAATAGCATCAAAAGAACAATCCCCAATGATATATTGAACAAAGTGATATCAGCTTCCCAACACCGCCCTTTGTCAGGTCTCAGAAAGAAAGAAACATTGAGAATCACAACATGGACACACCAATCACTTCTAAAGGATTCTTTATTGCCATGTCCTCCAGTTCACAGTACATGAACAACATTTAGTCAGTTGACTTCCTGTGAGGGAAAGAACAGGTTTAGAGGTGGCATCATACCGAAAACATGTTTTTGTGTTTTACAATACATTCCCTCAGTGTGCCACTGCCTGGTTATGGTAACGTCAGCTCTTTAACTGGCTGAGCTGAGTGCATAATGTGTGCTACCGTTCTGACCTGATGTGTGGCCCAGGCCTGCCGTAAACCTACACCAGGATATGACTTCATGTGTAGTTCTACTGGTAATCATGTCCTGTATTCTATCTTGACATTCCAGCTCTGTGTGGTAAGTAGGGCATATACTGATGCCATGGTTTCCTGTAAGGATGGTGCCATGACATAAAAGGCAAACCAATAAGAGGAAAACACTGTTCATTTATCTGTGCTCTTACAGCATGGAGGGGAGGAGGGAACAGCCACATGTCTCTAGCAGGGATCTTTCTCACAGGTTTCCTATTGGCTTGTTGGAGATCATTTGCCAGCTGAAGTAGCCTACAGCAGGTGAGAGCCTATTGAATTGTTCCTATCTGTAATGTGTTGTTAGGTGTCAGACATACTTTCTGTGTTAGGTGTCAGACATACGTTCTGTGTTAGGTGTCAGACATACGTTCTGTGTTAGGTGTCAGACATACGTTCTGTGTTAGGTGTCAGACATACTTTCTGTGTTAGGTGTCAGACATACGTTCTGTGTTAGGTGTCAGACATACGTTCTGTGTTAGGTGTCAGACATACGTTCTGTGTTAGGTGTCAGACATACGTTCTGTGTTAGGTGTCAGACATACTTTCTGTGTTAGGTGTCAGACATACGTTCTGTGTTAGGTGTCAGACATACGTTCTGTGTTAGGTGTCAGACATACTTTCTGTGTTAGGTGTCAGACATACGTTCTGTGTTAGGTGTCAGACATACGTTCTGTGTTAGGTGTCAGACATACGTTCTGTGTTAGGTGTCAGACATATGTTCTGTGATGCATAAATGGGTCTTCAAAGTGCACTCAAGAGTGTGATTTGGAGGATGGTTTATACTTGTCCAAATGATTGTGGAAAGTTGCGTTTTTCTGCATCAAATGATTATATTTTGATAGGGTTGGAGATACTGGTCTTTAACCAGTGCTATACAGAATAATTCCCATTAACCTAACAAAACACAAACTTCATATCATCTTCATATAACCCATTTGACAATTTCCTGGGGTCCCTAAACCCATCTTATTGTAGGTCTTCTTTTAGATTTAATTAGGGCTGCAGAGCGGACCCTGGAGAGACCCCATACCAACCAACCGTACATCTGCGTCTGTCATGTGGCAGACACACCTGTCTATTCTGGAGGGTACAGGACAACCTGTCACTGTCTGCTACCATAAAGAACTGAAATGAAGACACCAAGCTGAGTTACCGTTCATTACACTTTCAGGTAGGCAGAATGTCTGAGAGAGAAGCCTTCACATGAACCAGTCTGACCATGTTGTCTGTCCGGTCCTCTGTGGACAGTCTGAGAGTCACTCTTTAACACGCACCTAGTGGCTTTAGAGACCTTATTGAATGTGAACGTAGGAGCTCTGAATGAATAGCTCAATAGTAATATGATAATGATAACCAATACTAGAACATTGCAGAAATATATTTTCCTGCTGTCTTCTTATGTTTGAATTTCTACCAAAAAAAAGATTATTCCTGAAAACCAACCCCCACCATACCAGTTTAACTTTTTAGCACATGTAATTGCTCCCCCCCCCCTTGTATTAAAACAGCCAACAAGGATTCCACATTTGCAAGATTAATAAGTTATTACATTTTTATACATACATACATACATACATACATACACACACACACACACAAACACACACACACACACACACACACACACACACACACACACACACACACACACACACACACACACAAACACAGAGGGGAGCTAGGAAGTTGCCTGGTGCAGTATCATGCCTCAACAACCTCCTAGAATCTAAAGAACTATACAGAAGAACACAGTAAAACATCAGATATTCTTCCACTTCTCAACTCTACTAATCATTTCCAACAAGGCATTTCCAACATTTCAAACAGCATGGATCAAACAGCCTGTTCGGCCACATTTACACTGGTCTGCATGTTAAACCATCCTGCAATGGACAGCATACACAACCGAATGCGCTAAGTAACATTGAACACTTCAGCTGTACATGTCATCTTCACATATAGATAAAGTTTAGATGTTTTATTTCATTAGAATATATGGTAATCTGCTGGTACCGGGCAATCACAGTGACTCTAAAATAAAATCACAAGAGGAAGTAAAAGGGTAGGTCTTTAAAAAGTAGCATTGAGACAGTGTGATTGACGATTGTTTGGCATCCCTTCCAAATTTTAAGTCTAGTTATTTTGGGCGTGTCACAGCTGGGTCCAGTGGTCTGAGTGGGGTGTAGGAGATCTGCCCTGGCGTCTTTTGGCAGAATAGTCTTGGAGGAGGAATAATCCCGTCCTCCTCTGATCTCATATTGTTATTGGCGTCATCAGCAGTGGACCTGAAGATGAGGTGGGGTGAGATCAAATCCACGTTCATTTTTCAAGCAAGGCATAAACCTGGGCAGGAGGTTAAATAGTGCCCTGGCCCATGCCCATATAGGTTATGCTAAAAGTGCAAAAACAACGCAGAAACACATACAGTAGGTACACACACAGAAAGATGAAATGAGGGAATCCCTCACCCACAGTCAACCACTCTAGAACCTTTCCGAATAAATTTCAAATACACTGAATTATCATTGTAGCCAGCAAACAAACAAACACAAAATATAATTGAACACAGATGGCTGTGTTCACTAAAGGAATCCTGTTCAGTTTACATTAAATCTCTACAATTTTTTTTTCTTTGAAAGGAGAGCTGCCGTGTGGCAATGCATGGCTCAGTCCAGCAGGAGGCGTACTTTCTACAGTGTAGCTTCTACAGCCATTCTTTAAGGGATAAAGTTCCATTGTTTCATCCTCATCCAAGGCATTATCCACTTCCATATCCATCTCAAGTACTTGCACGGAACACCACCAGCTCTCTGAGTGCATTCGGTGAGTCAATTCCCTTATAACTAAATTGCATCTCATTCCCTGAAAGCAGATGTGAAATACTCTGTTACTTGCCGACTCAAGTCCATAACCCTTCAAATGAAGCTGAGGCGGTAGGGAGGGGAGAGAATAGTGTCTCTACACAATGAACTAACCATTCTGTGAGCAGGTTGGCAGAGAGAGGCAGGGTCAGTATGCATCAGTCCGTCTTTTCAAGCAGGCTGCCTGCATGCATGTCATTTTCCCTATGTAGCTCCAAGGCCATCCCCTCTAATGGTGCACAGCTGAGCTGTTTGTTCTCAGTCCGAGACGTTGCATATCATGGAGAGGGTTGAGCAGAGAGGAGAGAGACTACTGTTTACATACTGTACACACACTTTGGGTCAATTGAAATAAACAGCCATCAAACATGCTGCACATGTCTCTTCATCTAAATCATTTGTGTAGCTTTACGCAATTGCTATTCTGCCCAACTTGTCAAGTATGTGAAGCAAGATAAAATAACCATGGTGATGCACGCACGCGCACACTCACGGTACAAAGAAACACACTATTGGGTAAAGAGCAACCCTGGATATGCCTCTTAACTGGTCAAGCTATTGAGAAGACCAGATGGTGAGAAATGACTCAGGGTTGTTTTTCAGTTGGTTTGACACTCATGGGCTGGTCCAGAGTTCAAATATCATTCTACAGAATGCAGAGTATTATGCATGTGTGTGTGTGTGTGTGTGTGTGTGTGTGTGTGTGTGTGTGTGTGTGTGTGTGTGTGTGTGTGTGTGTGTGTGTGTGTGTGTGTGTGTGTGTGTGTGTGTCTGTATTAATATACAGTGAGCAACAGTAATAGAGTATGTTGATGTATTGTGCATGGGTGTTTGTATACAATATTGAATGTGGTGTGTCCGGAATGTGTTTATGATCTTGATTGTCTGCGTTTGTTTGTGTGTGTGTTTGTTTGTGTGCGTTTGTTTGTGTGTGTGTTTGTGTGTCTGTGTACACATAGTGTGTACTGTGACAGAGCTAGCAGGGCTTGTTGACATTGCACAGCAGCTCGGTGACTTTGATGAGGCGGGCCACGGTGCTCTGGGATTCCTCCTGCAGCCGCTGGTTATTCTGCCTGAGGCTCTGCACCTCGGCCTGCAGCACCGCCTTGTCCTCCTTCTCCTGCCAGGGAGCGGCACACAACAACACCCGTCTGTCAGACCACCATGGCTGGGATGGATGGAGGGGTGAGAGGGATCTGGGTGTGGGTGGAGGTGGGTGAGGTCTGGCTTGGACTGGGCTGGATAGCAGGCACGCGCAGACAGACAGGTTCACAAACATACACATACATGCCTTGTGGTAGCAGTGCAAGCAAGACAGGGTACTAGAGAAGTATACACACACACACACACACACCAGATACACACACGCACTCACACACGCAAATACAAACCAATTTCCTTCTATAAAAGCACTCCATAGGGAGAAGTGGAGTATGGAGGAAATGTTTAGACAGATTTACTATGGCAACCACTTGTTCCAGACCAAACAACCAATTAATAAATCAATCTCTCATTAAACGAGAGCAGAGGAATTGGCATAATATTTTATTTCCAATGTAGCTGATTGTTATACAAGTGAGATTTCCATAAAGACGAAAGCTCCAAAATGTCTGGCATTCCTCATCAACCAAACAGCAGGGGTCACCCTAATCTCTCACTACTTGGAATTCAGTTTGAAATCAGCTATTGCAATTTTTAGAGCGGTGATTTGCCATAGTAAATGCTTCCTGTTTGCTATTTCACAAACTGTATCAAGAGTTGTGACAGAGACAGGAAATCGGAGGCTTAGGGTAGACAAACAGACAGGGGCCACTACCAGCACAACCAGTGTTACCAACAGCATTATTGCCTTAACACTAAACCTTTAACTGACACGGGTATGACAAAACATTTATTTTTACTGCTCTAATTACGTTGGTAAACAGTTTATAATAGCAATAAGGCACCTCAGGGGTTTGTGGTTTATGGCCAATATACCACTGCCAAGGGGTGTATCCAGGCACTGCGTCATGCATAAGAACAGCCTTATGCCGTGGTATATTGGCCATTTACCACACCCCCTCGTACCTTATTGCTTAATTATATTGCCTCCCCACGCCTTATGTAATGGTGTTGATATTTTTTACTATCTACACAGAGAGGGGGTTCTATCCAGACTGACCCCTGTCAATCTGTCTCGTCTGTCTGTCCGTCTGTCTGTCCGTCTCTGTCCATCTGTCTGTCTGATGTGATGTGATGTCAGTGAGTCGTGGGATGAGGAGGAGACAGGTTACGGATAGTTGACAATAACAATTCATGATAGATGAGACCAGTTATCATCAATCTGGGTCAATAGGAATTTTCTTTGGTAGCCGCAGTACTGAATGGCTTTGCTGGTTCAACTCCCTAGTGGACCATAATGCAACTGTGCCCTGGAGCAAGTCAATACACCTGAAATAACAAGTACTCAGCTTCAGAATTGGAAAATGAATAAATGTAAAGATGAGAGTCCACCAGAAAGCAAAGTAACCAATGATCATCACCACATCAGGTGGGTGTTCATTGGGCCATACTACACTAGCTCCAGTACCGTCAACCCTCCCGCCTTGGCAGTCAGACAGAAACCAAAGACTAACCAAAAGTAGTCCATGTTTCACATCACACTTCTGAATGGAGCCTAACCAGCTACTCTGAGGTAACACAATTCCCACAGTCTCAGCTAATTCCTACTTGTTTCTGCTGGACATACTATGGGACTGGGACAGCCCATAACCAACCATGCTCACTCACTCTACCAGGGCAGAAGGTAAACAACAGAGAAAATGGATCATCTGATGTGGCATGTCCCTGTTAGGTCATCTTCCTTCCTTGTTCATTGTCCCTGACTGTTAATGTCTGTGTGTTGTCTAGATTGATGATAACACTGTGTTAAAGGTGAGTGTTCAGAGGAAGAGTAGGGAGTTACGAAAACAGAGGGTAAGACTTTGGTTATGTTGGTGTTATGGCCACAGGATTGTAACCATAATATCTGCAGAGTTTGATTCGTATGTGTGCTTCATGTCTCACATGTTTCAAGAAGTTGAGCGAATAGCATTTGCACTAAAATCCTTAGAATGTCATTCACTTAGTTGGATGGCAGTTTTAAACACTGGCAGTGTGGCGTCTCTTTGATATTTGAGTGGTGAAAAGGACTACGTTGGAGATATAGCACCGTGCATACCATGGGGTTTCAGTTGACCTCAGAGATGAAACACCTTCATTACTGTAACAAAGGATTCATGTCTCACCCAAATGTGTTTAAGGATGCTTGGAAGGCTTCCAGACCCTCTTCATTTCTCTCTCCTTCTTTCACTCTCTCACCCTTTCTCCTATTTGCTTCAGTCTTCCTTTCCTCTCCAGATGCTCTACATTGTGTAACCAACACTACAAGAGCAGCTAGTCATTCAGTAGTTCTGAAGGCTTCAAAGGTCATCCATCCCCAAGTCCCCATGTTTCCCAGAGAAGAGCCTGTGAATGGAGAAATGGTGCTGAGGTCCTGAGGCTGCACACAGGGATGACTGACAGCCTGTCAGACCTTCAGGGTTTGCGAGGAGGAACTTTGCTTACATCGTTCACATCCATGAAGGACCCCACAGGTCGTTTTGGGTTATTGGGTTAATTAACTCAGGTCTGTTTTTTAGTAGTTTCATTTCCAATTGTTATTTTGTTCTCAACGCAACAACAGAGGAAAAATCTCATGCTGTACTTGCCTCTACTGCCATTGGCCACTTAGTGTTGAGAGAGTGAGCATGGTTGCCCAAAGTCCCTCCAGCCAATCTTCTCACCTCCTCTGTTCACCCTGCCCAATGACAAGACAGGTTTCTTTTGCTTGGCCCACCCTACTTCTACATTCCGTCTGTCTGTCTGTCTGTCTGTCTGTCTGTCTGTCTGTCTGTCTGTCTGTCTGTCTGTCTGTCTGTCTGTCTGTCTGTCTGTCTGTCTGTCTGCCTGCAGTAGGAATCAGGGGGTTGGGTGAGGAGAAGGTAGGGTGTGGGGTAAGTGGACGGGATGGGGGGGTCGTGGGGTCACTGTGTGGGCAGGATGCTGTGGGGGGGGGGGGTCTGGGGAGGGACTATGGTTGGCCATCTGAATGGGGAGTACCTTTTGCAAGTCGTCCTGCAGCCTCTTCAGCATGTCCTCCAGCTGGGACACCTTCTCCTCCAGGTGGCCGGGTGAGTCACTGGCGAAACGGGACAGAGACACACACTAAGTATAATGCACATAGTTTGGTGCTGTCTGTATGTTTCCTGTATCCAGGGTCGGCCCTAGCCTTTTGGGGGCCTTGAGCAAAATTTGGTTGGGGGGGCCACACCACCTCGCAGGCAAAACATTTTAGTGGCCCTGTCGATAATTCAACCACAAGTTTAGATAGCTGGCTATATTTTATTTTGTACTTTTTTATTTACCCCTTTTTCATGGTATCCAATTGGTAGTTACAGTCTTGTCCCCTCGCTGCAATTCCCGTACGGACTCGAGAGGCAAAGGTCAAGAGCCACGCATCCTCCGAAACACGACCCCACTTCTTGACACACTGCTCGCTTAACCCGGAAGCCAGCCACCCCAATGTGTCGGAGGAAACACCGTACACCTGTCGACCAAAGTCAGTGTGTATGCGCCCGGCCTGGACATCACCGGACAAGGACATCCCGCTGGCCAAACCCTCCCCTAACCCAGACAATGCTGGTCCAATTGTGCGCCGCCTCACGGGTCTCCTGGTCGCGGACGGTTGCGACACAGCCTGGGATCGAACCCAGGTCCGTAGTGATGCCGCTAGCACTGCGATGCAATGCCTTAGACCACTGCGCCACTCGGGAGGCCCCGGCTAGACTAAATGACCAATCAAAAAAATTGTTAGCTGATTGAGTAACTGTTAGTAACTGACATGACAAGAGAAAAACTTCTGAGGGTCAACCAAATTTCGAAAATGCACTTGATGTATTCAACTGTTCTACTGTTCTAACAGATTGAGTTCCAAAAAAATACACACTCACGTTCAACAATTTGGGGTCCTTGTTTTGAAAGAAAAGCAATTTTTTTGTCCATTAAAATAACATTGAATTGATACGAAATACAGTGTAGACATTGTTAATGTTGTAAATTACTATTGTAGCTGGAAATGACAGATTTTTAATGGAATATCTACATAGGCGTACAGAGGCCCATTATCAGCAACCATCACTCCTGTTTTCCAATGGCACGTTGTGTTGGCTGATCCAAGTTTATCATTTTAAAAGGCTAATTGATCATTTAAAAAAAACTTCTGCAATTATGTTTTTTATTTTTTCACCCCAATTGGTAGTTAGTCTTGTCTCCTCGCTGCAACTCCCGTACGTACGGACTCGGGAGAGGCAAAGGTCGAGAGCCATGCGTCCTCCGAAACACAACCCAACCAAGCCGCACTGCTTCTTGACACAATGCCCATCCAACCAGGAAGCCAGCCGCACCAATGTGACGAAGGAAACACCGTACACCTGGCCAGCATGCACTGCGCCCGTCCCGCCACAGGAGTCGCTAGTGTGCGATGAGACAAGGACAAGGACAAGGCCAAACCCTCCCTAACCCAGACGACGCTGGGCAAATTGTGCGCCGCCCTATGGGCCTCCCGGTCGGCTGCGACAGAGCCTGGACTCAAACCCAGAATCTCTGGTGGCACAGCTAGCGACGCAGTGCCTTCGACCACTGCGCCACCCGGGAGGCCGTCTTTTGCAATTATGTTAGCACAGCTGAAAACTGTTGTGCTAATTAAAGAAGCAATAAAACTGGCCTTCTTTAGACTAGTTGAGTATCTGGTGCATCAGCATTTGTGGGTTCGATTACAGGCTCAAAATGTCCTTAAACAAAAAAAATTCTCCCACTCCTCTTTCTATTCTGGTTAGAGCCAGTTTGCGCTGTTCTGTGAAGGGAGTAGTACACAGCGTTGTATGAGATCTTCAGTTTCTTGGCAATTTCTCGCATGGAATAGCCTTCATTTCTCAGAACAAGAATAGACTGACAAGTTTCAGTAGAAAGTTACTTTTGAACGGTAGTGTATATATATATATTTTTTTTTTTGACAGGTGGTCGGGCACCCTAGGAGACAACTTATGTCGCTTATGCCTGGGGCCGGCGCTGCCTGTATCCTCTCTGTTTTGTGTTTGTGTGAAAAGATAGTGAGTAAAATAGATGTATGTTTGTGAGCAAGAGAGACTTTGAGTCAGAATGGGAGACACAATAAAGGGGAGAATGGGGTAAAAGAGGAGCATGCCATCACACTGAGTCAAACAGAGAGGAGGCTGAGGTACTGGCTGTGACCCCACTCTCTGGGGGGGTCTCAGGGGGAGTTGCGAGATGCACAAAAATACATGTCCAATTAACACGTATGAAATAGGACAAATATAAGCAACCACCAAATGATTATTAATCAGAGAGAAAGAAGGAGAATACATAACAGCAGGAGAGAGAGAGTTGGAGAGTTAAAGAAAGAGAGTGTGAGAGATGATGAGGGGAGATCTAAGGACAGGCAATATGCCAAAGAGCAAGAATCATGATGAGCAACAGAGAGGCTGAAATAAGCACACTGTTCAAAAGTCCATCTCTGATTTACAACCTTCCACAGGAAGATCCACACAAAGGATAAGGACACCATTAGGAGTTCACATACACAGAGAGACATGCATAGAGGTCTACAGTGATCCAATCTCAGTGTGTGCATGTATTTATTTTTAATTTGATATTTAACATTTATTTAACTAGGCAATTCAGTTAAGAACAAATTCTTATTTTCATTGACAGCCCACCGGTGAACAGTGGGTTAACTGCCTTGTTCAGGGGTAGAAAGACAAGAGTTTTACCTCGTCAGCTCGGGGATTCAATCCAGCAACCTTTCGGTTACTGGCCCAACGCTCTAACCTCTAGGCTACCAGCCGTGTATAGCTAGAGACCCAAACCCACCTGTCCTTCATGTCCTTTAGCTTGCCATCTGTCAGGGAGTCTGCTCCTTGGGTCCCATCTCCTGCTTTACGTTGTGAAATATGACACATCACTTACCCATGTTAGTCACTGAGCCCAACCACACAGAGCCAGTCATACACAGCCAGCCATATACACTCGATAGAAAATAAAGTATTTTGTTTTCAACAGTGCTAATTTGACAATTTCCTGTGGTAATGTATCAAATATGACAGCTGTAGATGCATTTAGTAAAATAACATAATCTGTTGTCATCCCATGCAGATAGATGTCTTCTTACCTTCACGTGACAAGGCTTCTAGGATGCTGCGGCATGCTGTGGCTAGATCAGCTATAGACTGCCACTCCTCCTCTGAGGAATCTGTGGTCTCCGACAGGACTGGAAGAGAGAAACAAAGTTTCAATGGGCTTTCATAACAAAGGCATATCAACAAGGTGAGCAGCAGACCATGACAATACAGCATGACAACAACAGAATTGTGGGATTTATGAGCAGGCAAATTCCTTCTGTGGTTCAACAAGGACAAAGAGCCACCACCAGGGGGTGCTACCACAATGCTTTGCTGCCTCGGTGGCGCTGCCCGACTAGCTGCAGTGTGAGAGCGAGAAGTGGGTTCTTTCAATCTCTGTGTGTGACGGCCTTCTGGAGTGTGGGGAGGGAAACAGAGACCATCTCCTCCAAGAAAGCTGAAGTATCTGCTGAGAAGATGAGTGTGAGCTCTTACAGAAACACTGTGATGAGTCTCATAGCCTCACGGCAGAGAAAGAGAGAGAGCAGATGGTCCAAAAGGGATCCTTGATTTGAGGCAGCCTAAAGCCCACCCCCCATCTGGCCCTCCTTTGGTGTGTAGCTGGTAGGGGGTGGTAGAGGGGCGGGGGCATATTGGGTTATGGGGATAGGGGGCAGCCTAGATGAAAGAAGAGGGACAAAGGGGATGGAAGGGAGGGCTAAAGGAGGATAATGAGGAGAGGGGTTTAGGGGAGAAAGGGTCTTGGGGCTAAAAAGGGATTTGAGTCTCAATTACAGCAGAGAGCATTTTTGAACAGTTGTAATTGTTCCATTTCAGCACCATTCGGCATGGCCTCATCAGCTGGCACAGGGTCTGCAGAGGCCTTCAGACGGCCTGGCCTTCATAGACCTTCTCTTATCATAGCTACTCCTCTCTCTCTTTACAGTTAGCTTTCTTTTGTTTTACTGCTCTCACTCTCAAGCTGTTGTGGCAGTGGAACAACTGTCTGTTTGCCATCACTAGGGGGGTGATCAACATCGCTGAGCAGTCTCTAATAGACGCTATTGTGTTAAAGTGCTGTTTAATAAACAGGAGATATACATGGTAAATGGGATTCATAACACACATCACCATCCTCACCTAAAACTAGGACGTCTACCTAGGGGTAGTTGATATGTGGTTATGATAATGAGGTGTGTAAGGACATTGGAGAGGAATTGATTGGAGAGGAATTGATTGGAGAGGAATTGATTGGAGAGGAATTGGGATGTTATGCAGGACAGAGTGAGTGGTGTGGTGGAACACCCACTCTTGGTGATGGAGTTGTGTAGGCTCAGGGCTCGGGAGTTTCTCTCTGCTCTGTTCAGACATGACAACCGGGTGGAGGACAGGGAAGGGTCACTCGCTGATGGCCTCTCCTCACCCAACTCAGCCCCCACAAACTAGAGGGAAAGAGAGAGAGATAGAAACAGTCAGACTAGGGGGTGGGGACCTTGATCAGATTATTATCCAGATTGTCATTTGTCTCCATGCCTGTGTGTGTCTCTGTACCTGCTCCTCGTCCAGGGGCATCTTGGGTTTGACAGCCAGGATGAGGTCAGGCGTGGCGTCTCTCAGCTCCCCTGGGTTCTCATAGATGTGATGTTTCAACTTCACACCCACGTTGTCATACACATGCCTGTCACAGAGAGACACAAAGATTGAGACATATACAGATTATAAATCCGCTGCTTACACTAATGACTTTCCAATCCAATCTGGAGGGCAAACTAGTTCATCTAGTCATCTTCAGGATAGCTGAGATTTGGGCTAAAATTTGAGTTCATTCGATGAAACCATAAACACACACAATAATACCTAGTGAAAACCATGATGTTTGAACTCGTGATGACACGGATGTCAGAGAATCCTCTGAGGAATAAATAACCTGAGGTTTATGATGGGGCTGAGGGTGGAGGTCACATACCTGTCACATATGTCTCGGCAGGACGGGTGCCTCTCTAGGGAGTAGCTGCGTGTTAGCTGGGAGGGGGTGATCTCCACGGTCTGGTTGAGTGGGTGGTCCTGCAGGGAGGTGGCCCGTAACAGAGGCAGGCTGGGTGGGGAGAGGAGGGAGCCCTGGTCCCCCTGGTCCTTCTCACCCTGTCCAGTCTCTGACAGCCTGTCCTCAGCCTCTCCTCCCTCTGCTGGTCCCTCCATCGTCTCCGCCTCCTTCCCCTCTCCCTGTTCCCGCTCCTCTTCCTCCATCTCTTCCTCCTCCTCCCTCTCGTCCAGCACCCAGGCCTCTCCAGACTGGCCCTCCCCAGGCTTACGCTCTGCATCCTGGATGGCTTTCTGGTATAACTCTGAGAAACTCCTGGAGCCATTAGAGACAGCAGGAGAACAAGAAAAGTTTCACTAACAAGATGGTATTACTGAATAAATATGACATAAATGTATACATCCCTTTTAATACACTCCGTGTATTCATGAATGGTACAGTATTCTAGAGCAGTACCTCTGAGGATTTTGCACAACAATAAAAACATATATTTACCTATGAAAAAACATGGCATCTCTTTGAAATCCAAGAGGTGTCCTTCCCTATTATAAGATGTAACAACATTCTGACAGTGGCCACACTTTTGGGGTTGTTCTTAAACACGACTGTCAAAACCATATCTACTAATGAGGGGTTCTCTCTCTGTAGATCGCTCCACCAGCCAGTTTGACATGTACATGGCAAAACCTGTTAACAGTGTTGCCTTTCCTCTGTCTGAGAAGTTCCTCCTTTACCAGGCTGCAGTAACACTGTCCACCTGGCTGACATTAGAAGAATGTAGAGGTCTTTGCTAACTGCCACTACCTGGGTCACTATCATTAGAGGCCATTAGAGACATTGATTGGTGGTTAACCAGCTGGTGGGACACTGACTACAACACGCCATAAACAACAGAGTGAGCTGTGACCCTGGAATGGTGTGTGTCTGACCTCCTGAATTCATCTGTTCCCCTCCCTCACTCCCTCCCTTGTCCTTTAACTCCTTATCAACATTAGTCTTTACCTACCAAACTTCCTTGAACCCTGACCCCCATCCTTCTCTCCATATCTGCCTCTCCCCCAGCCTTCTCTCCCCTTAATTCTCACCATGTTACCCTCCCCTCCCCACTGTCATGTATCCCCATCCATCTTTCACTACCCCTGACCCCCGTTCACCCCCCTCTCTGACCTGCGGGGCTTGCCGTTCTCATCTGGAGGGATGACGGTGATGTGGATCTTGTGGGCGGTGCGGAGCAGTCTGGTTCTTTCCTCTGGTCCTAGGTGCACCAGGGCGTAGCCACACAGACGCACCACCCGTGCCCCCAGCTGCAGACCCCCGCTCTCCGCATAGCCGAACCGCTGCAGATCCGTCACAAAGCCCTCCTCGCTCATCAGGAAGCCTGGCTGGCCGACCCCGTCACGCAGGGGCGTCACCTCCCGTGCCTCGCACCCCCGCGTCACCAACTGGACACAGAAACAGGACACAGTGATTATCCAGTAATGTATCATCAGAACAGAAACAATGATTCACTAACTTAATAGTATATGAGCAGCGGTGTTTGAAAGACTTCCCACCTCCAGTCTCTGCACCATCTCCCGTATCTCCTCCGCCTGACTGTCCATCACACTGATTGACACAGCCTCCCCCCTCTCATAGAAGATATCCAGGCAAGGCCCGCCTATGGCCCTGCTGTCTATCACCGCCTTCCAGCCAATCACATCGCGGCAGCAGCAGTTGAACACCACCCTCCGTGTGTATCTCTCGATCAGCACCACTGATTCAGCTGACACCCCCAGTAGACAGGGCAGCTTGTGTCCTCCTGTCTCCCCCTCATTCCCACTGGTGGCCATCACAGCCCAGACCAATGCCCCAGCACTGTGCAGCTCTGCCCCCTTGGCCCCCTTCAGTTTGTCTTTGCGTTTGCTCCCCAGGGACAGCAGGGGGAACTTGGTGGAGGAGTCGATTGGCGTGGTGGTCACGTAGTTCTCTGCCAGGTCCTTCAGGTACTCCTGTCGTGTCCGGGTGGCCATGGAGCGGAACTTCTCCGCCTTCTCGGCAGCGTTCTCAGCGTTCACCGCCTTGGCCAGCAGGAAGTCTCTGAAGGCAGGGGAACGGGGGAATCGAGCACCCTTAGGGAACAGAGGCCCAAATAACGGGATGTCTTTGGAGCGTGTCACCGCCACCCTGAGATGGAGGGAGGGAGAGAGAGAGGAGGTGGAAAAGGATAGTCAACAACAACAGCAGAGGGGGAAGGAGAGAGAGAGTGTGTTAGGGTATAAACCTCATAGAAAAATAAATCCAGCCTCATAATCATAGTCTTGCTAAACAGTCATAGTTTTGATTCCCAACATGTTGTTACACAGTTCTTACACCTGTAATCTCTGATAATGCTGAAAGAAAATAAACCAACTGAGGCAGTTGTGGAGCAGCCAGGTACAGTGGTAGAGCAGGAGAGAAGGTTATTTTCTCACTTGTAGTAGGTATGGTCAGAGCAGGACTGTTCCACCTGGACGATGATGAAGACATGTTGGAAATGGGAGCGGATGGCCTTAGGAGTGAAGGGCAGAGCCCCTGGCTCCTGGAACACTATGGTCACTATGTCATTCCCAATGTGCCTCTTTCTCAGCAACTACCAAACAGAGAGAGGGGGGGTAGCAGGGAGAGGGAAAGAGATAGAGAGAGAGATGGGGTAGCAGGAAAGGGAGAGAGAGATAGAGAGGACCAGAGGTAGAGAGAGAGGAAGAGAGCAAGAGAGAGGAAGAGAGCAAGAGAGAGGAAGAGAGAGAGAGAGGAAGAGAGAGAGACAGAGAGAGAGAGAGAGAATGAGAGAGACAGAGACAGGGAGAGAGAGATAGAGGGAGAGAGAGAGAGAGAAAGAGAAGGAGAGAGAGGAAGAGAGAGAGAGGAAGAGAGAGAGAGGAAGACAGAGAGAGGAAGACAGAGAGAGACAGAGACAGGGAGAGAGAGATAGAGAAAGAGAGGGAGAGAGGAAGAGAGAGACAGAGAGAGAGAGACAGAGAGAGAGAGACAGAGAGAGAGAGAGAGACAGAGACAGGGAGACAGAGACAGGGAGACAGAGACAGGGAGAGAGAGATAGAGAGAGATAGAGAGAGATAGAGAGGGAGAGAGAGATATAGAGAGGGAGAGAGAGAAAGAGACAGAGAGACAGAGAGATAGAGAGGGAGCGAGAGAGAGAGAGAGAGAGAGATAGGGAGAGAGAGATAGGGAGAGAGAGATAGGGAGAGAGAGGGAGAGAGAGATAGGGAGAGAGAGAGAGAGAGAGAGATAGGGAGAGAGAGAGATAGGGAGAGAGAGAGAGAGATAGGGAGAGAGAGATTGGGAGAGAGAGAGAGAGAGAGAGAGAGAGAGAGAGAGAGATAGGGAGAGAGAGAGAGAGAGATAGGGAGAGAGAGATTGGGAGAGAGAGATTGGGAGAGAGAGAGAGATAGAGAGAGAGGGAGAAAGGGTTAGCGAGGTAGTCAAGAGAGTGGGGAAGCTGTTTTGTTTTGGTTATTTGATCCACTAATGATCATGTGTAGTTAGTTATTTGGTGTTAGTTATTTGATCTACTAATGATCATGTGTAGTTAGTTATTTGGTGTTAGTTATTTGATCCACTAATGATCATGTGTAGTTAGTTAGTTGGTATTAGTTATTTGATCCACTAATGATCATGTGCAGTTAGTTATTTGGTATTAGTTATTTGATCTACTAATGATCATGTGCAGTTAGTTATTTGGTATTAGTTATTTGATCCACTAATGATCATGTGTAGTTAGTTATTTGGTGTTAAGTTATTTGATCTACTAATGATCATGTGTAGTTAGTTATTTGGTGTTAGTTATTTGATCTACTAATGATTATGTGTAGTTAGTTATTTGGTGTTAAGTTATTTGATCCACTAATGATCATGTGTAGTTAGTTATTTGGTGTTAGTTATTTGATCCACTAATGATCATGTGTAGTTAGTTATTTGGTGTTAGTTATTTGATCCACTAATGATCATGTGTAGTTAGTTATTTGGTGTTAAGTTATTTGATCCACTAATGATCATGTGTAGTTAGTTATTTGGTGTTAGTTATTTGATCTACTAATGATCATGTGTAGTTAGTTATTTGGTGTTAGTTATTTGATCTACTAATGATCATGTGCAGTTAGTTATTTGGTATTAGTTATTTGATCCACTAATGATCATGTGCAGTTAGTTATTTGGTGTTAGTTATTTGATCCACTAATGATCATGTGTAGTTAGTTATTTGGTATTAGTTATTTGATCCACTAATGATCATGTGTAGTTAGTTATTTGGTGTTAGTTATTTGATCTACTAATGATCATGTGTAGTTAGTTATTTGGTGTTAGTTATTTGATCCACTAATGATCATGTGCAGTTAGTTATTTGGTATTAGTTATTTGATCCACTAATGATCATGTGTAGTTAGTTATTTGGTGTTAGTTATTTGATCCACTAATGATCATGTGTAGTTAGTTATTTGGTGTTAGTTATTTGATCCACTAATGATCATGTGCAGTTAGTTATTTGGTGTTAGTTATTTGATCCACTAATGATCATGTGTAGTTAGTTATTTGGTGTTAGTTATTTGATCCACTAATGATCATGTGCAGTTAGTTATTTGGTATTAGTTATTTGATCTACTAATGATCATGTGCAGTTAGTTATTTGGTGTTAGTTATTTGATCCACTAATGATCATGTGCAGTTAGTTATTTGGTGTTAGTTATTTGATCCACTAATGATCATGTGCAGTTAGTTATTTGGTGTTAAGTTATTTGATCCACTAATGATCATGTGTAGTTAGTTATTTGGTGTTAAGTTATTTGATCCACTAATGATCATGTGTAGTTAGTTATTTGGTGTTAGTTATTTGATCTACTAATGATCATGTGCAGTTAGTTATTTGGTGTTAGTTATTTGATCTACTAATGATCATGTGTAGTTAGTTATTTGGTGTTAGTTATTTGATCTACTAATGATCATGTGTAGTTAGTTATTTGGTGTTAGTTATTTGATCTACTAATGATCATGTGCAGTTAGTTATTTGGTATTAGTTATTTGATCTACTAATGATCATGTGTAGTTAGTTATTTGGTATTAGTTATTTGATCTACTAATGATCATGTGCAGTTAGTTATTTGGTATTAGTTATTTGATCTACTAATGATCATGTGTAGTTAGTTATTTGGTATTAGTTATTTGATCTACTAATGATCATGTGTAGTTAGTTATTTGGTATTAGTTATTTGATCTACTAATGATCATGTGCAGTTAGTTATTTGGTATTAGTTATTTGATCTACTAATGATCATGTGCAGTTAGTTATTTGGTATTAGTTATTTGATCCACTAATGATCATGTGCAGTTAGTTATTTGGTATTAGTTATTTGATCCACTAATGATCATGTGCAGTTAGTTATTTGGTATTAGTTATTTGATCTACTAATGATCATGTGCAGTTAGTTATTTGGTATTAGTTATTTGATCCACTAATGATCATGTGCAGTTAGTTATTTGGTATTAGTTATTTGATCTACTAATGATCATGTGTAGTTAGTTATTTGGTATTAGTTATTTGATCTACTAATGATCATGTGCAGTTAGTTATTTGGTGTTAGTTATTTGATCCACTAATGATAATGTGCAGTTAGTTATTTGGTGTTAGTTATTTGATCCACTAATGATCATGTGCAGTTAGTTATTTGGTGTTAGTTATTTGATCCACTAATGATCATGTGCAGTTAGTTATTTGGTATTAGTTATTTGATCTACTAATGATCATGTGCAGTTAGTTATTTGGTATTAGTTATTTGATCCACTAATGATCATGTGTAGTTAGTTATTTGGTGTTAGTTATTTGATCTACTAATGATCATGTGTAGTTAGTTATTTGATCCACTAATGATCATGTGTAGTTAGTTATTTGGTGTTAGTTATTTGATCTACTAATGATCATGTGCAGTTAGTTATTTGGTATTAGTTATTTGATCCACTAATGATCATGTGTAGTTAGTTATTTGGTGTTAGTTATTTGATCTACTAATGATCATGTGTAGTTAGTTATTTGGTATTAGTTATTTGATCCACTAATGATCATGTGTAGTTAGTTAGTTGGTATTAGTTATTTGATCCACTAATGATCATGTGCAGTTAGTTATTTGGTGTTAAGTTATTTGATCCACTAATGATCATGTGCAGTTAGTTATTTGGTATTAGTTATTTGCATGGTGTCATGTTTCCAAATCACTCCACCAGAAGAGCTGACATGTGAGAGGCTCCCTAGCCTGACTGCCAGCCAAATAGACAGAGAAGCAGTATATCAGTAGCTATAGGCAGACACAGCATGCTTTTAGAGTGGGTGTTGGACATAGAAACGCAGAAGAACAAAGAATTTGTCTGTCATGCTTGCTGTGCGACATTACTCAAGCGTGAAAGCCTTCATTTCAATATATTACTATGGGGAAATGTGTAGCTTTTACCACCAAAGAATAACCATGAAATAAACACAGAATCAAGAAGATTATTTTTTAAATTGTGATTTACTACAGGAATGCTGCTTGTGAAAGTTGATTATTCTCTTCAACATAAAAAGACCGTGCTTGAATAAAAGATCAGGACCTCTGCTTCTGATCGCATTAAGGCTCAAACACACCAATTGCATTTGCTGGCTAAGAGTACTTAGTATCTCTGAAAGTCATTTGCGACCCCACATGTAGAATCTCGTGAAAAACATCGGCAGTCAGACGTCTACAGCGGGTGGTCCCTAAAACACAGCGCGCTGAACGATTAGCAAACGAAAGCTAGATCCACATCCAGTCGGTGTGATGTGCGCAAGCCTTCAGATTTCAAAAGTACCTTCTAAATACTATGTTATCACACCATCATTGCTATAGCTGGTCATTTATTTATTTAACTAGGCAAGTCAGTTAAGAACACATTTTTATTTAGATGGTCTACCCCCCCAAACCATAACGACGCTGGGCCAGTTGTGCGCCAGCCTATGGGACTCCCAATCACAGCCGGTTGTGAGACAGCCTGGAATCGAACCAGGGTCTGTAGTGACACCTCTAGCACGGAGATGCAGTGCCTTAGACCACTGCGCCACTCGCAAGCCCCTTGGTTGACTGGGTTTCCTTGGTGTCCTGTAAAGCAGTGTGTATTGTTACCTGTTGTGTGTTGTTGGCTGTGTAGGGCAGCATGGTGGACACATGGAACATCACCTCATAGTCCTGGTAGTGTGTGTAGAGGGACTGGGTCCCTGTGGAGTCCGCTGTACACACACACACACACACACACACAGAGAGAGAACGGTTTACACACGTCGCTCTCAGCCTAGTAGTTAACAGAGTGAGAGACAGTCTCCAGATAGTGTAAACACAGACTAAACTGTCAGTACACTGTGGTCTGACTCTAGGGTGCTGAGATTACACAGTGATGGACAGTATTAAGATGGAGGACAAACACAGAGACTATACGACCTCCCCCAATACTGCTACGATTACACAGTGTTAGATAGTGTTAATCTTATGCGTTCCCTGGCAAATAATGCCCCCTAGATAGTGTGTGTCTCCAGACAGGGTGAGCTATATCCAGCCTATAGATAATGTCTTGAAAGTACACTTGTACAGTAATTATCACACTATCTTAATTTGTCCAGTTTCTCACAGCAGGAAAATTAATCCTGCAGAAACAGGAAATGTGAATTATTATGTGGATTATAATTAATGGAAAATATTTTGGGGGCTGGTAAATTTTGTTGCTAGGGCTAATCAAGTCCAACATTTATAAGTTCAAAATAAGTTCAAAATTACAAATGTTAGAAGCCTTGTTAAACCTTGAATACACTACATGTGTGCATCCTGCTGCGCAGGAAAATTCCCTGCAACACCAGTGATCAAATTAAGAGAGCAGATCTGTATGTGCAGTGCTCACTCTTGGTGTCCAACTGAGCTCGGTACTTCTCCCAGCCTTTCAGATTCACTCGCTCCCCCAGCAGATCCAGGAACTCCTCGAAGGCCGGCCCCGAGCTCTCGTTGTTATACATGTCCTCCTCAGAGCTCTGGCCTGCACGGCAGTACATCACCCCCACCTTCCTCTGGAAGTTCAGCTGGGGGGAGGGAGAAGGAGAGAGGGAGGGAGAGAGGGTTAACCAGCAACCGAAAGGTTGCTGGATCGACTCCCCGAGCTGACAAGGTAAGGATCTGTCGTTCTGCCCCTGAGCAAGGCAGTTAACCCAGTGTTCCCCGGGCGCCGAAGACATGGATGTCGATTATGGAAAGGAAAGAAGGGAATACCTAGTAGGTTGTACAACTGAATGCATTCAACCCAACCCCTCTGAATCAGAGAGGTGAGGGGGGCGGCCTTAATCCACATCCACCTCTTCGGCGCCCCGGGAACAGCAGGTTAACTGCCTTGCTCAGGGGCAGAACAACAGATTTGATCCAGCAACCTTTTGGTTACTGGCCCAACACGCTAACCACTAGGCTACCCTCTCCTAACCTGGACGATACTGGGCCAAACCATCTCCTAACCTGGACGATACTGGGCCAAACCCTCTCCTAACCCGGACGATACTGGGCCAAACCCTCTCCTAATCTGGACGATACTGGGCCAAACCCTCCCCTAACCCGGACGATACTGGGCCAAACCCTCTCCTAACCTGGACGATACTGGGCCAAACCCTCTCATAACCAGGACGATACTGGGCCAAACCCTCCCCTAACCCGGACGATACTGGGCCAAACCCTCTCCTAACCCGGACGATACTGGGCCAAACCCTCTCCTAACCCGGACGATACTGGGCCAAACCCTCTCCTAACCTGGACGATACTGGGCCAAACCCTCTCCTAACCCGGACAATACTGGGCCAAACCCTCTCCTAACCTAGACAATACTGGGCCAAACCCTCTCCTAACCCGGACAATTGTGCGCCATCCTATGGGACTCCCGGCCCACGGTTGTGGCACAGCCCGGGAAATGAACCCGGGTCTGTTGTAACGCCTCTAGCGATGCAGTGCCTTAGACCGCTGAGCCACTCGGGAGGCCCATTTCTATTCATTCTAATAATCTATCTATATATTCCATTTCTATGCCACTGGCAGTATGGCTGTGGCAGTGTAAGCAGCAGCACCATGGGTGGGACCTACTCACCCCTTGTTCGTCCAGCTTGAGCAGGGTGTCTCGGACCTTGGGTGAGGTGGAGGCCAGGCGCAGGCAGTGGAGGTTGAGCTCTGGGATGATGAACTCCAGGAGCCTCTTGGGAGACAGGCCTCGGGGGGTGGTGTGGCGGGCCGCTGAGGGCACGGACTCCTCCAGGATGGAGCCTCGCAGAGTCTTCAGCTGGGAGGAAGAGAAAGGCAAGAGGGGTGTGAGTGACTGAAATGGATGAGTGACTTCGTAATGCCATAATGTGTCAGTCTGGGTTTGTGGATGAGTGAATGCCAGTATGTTTTCATAAAAGGACCTGTAAGTCTGTCAATACTGTCTACTCTTTTTGACCACGAGTCTGCGGTGTAGACTGACCTCAGTGGTTCTGAAGATGATCCTGTAGTTATACTGAGCTCCACTAGACCCCTCCTTCTCCTCTCTACGGAAGCTGATGGCCACTGGACCAAGGCGGTCATCCATGCCAAAGAAGTTCTGATGATCTGAGGAGTGAAACGAGTGTTTTTACACATCTATAACAGGTTTCCTTATAACACTGTTGTTGACTAACACTATTAATTCAAGAAAAGCAAACAACCTCTCTCACACACACCTACACAGCACTCACCTTTCATGTAGAAGTATTTGCGGTAGTAGTGGGCTCCCAGGTCTGCGTGTTCTATGAAGTAGTTGCTCTTGCCCTGCTGTTGGACGTGGCTCTCTCTGGGTTCCTCCAGTACTGAGACAGCATCGTTGGGGTTCCTCAGGCTTAGCCACAGACCCCCTCTGCCCTGCGTATGCCCCAGGCCCGCCCGCTCCTCACCCCCCATCTCATTACGGAAGTGGGGGCAGCTGAGCAGCAGCTCGTTGTCAATGCCATCTCCTTCGTCCAGGGAGGGGTCCTCCACAGCCCCCCCAACACCGCCCCCGCTCTGCGAGGGCGTGGCCTGGGTGAGGGGACGCATCGTCGAGGCAGCCGATGCCCCTGAGGTGATGTTCTTTTTGCGGCCGATGCTGTCTCGGTTGCTAGCCACCTCTGTGAGGTCAAACAAAATGCTCTGGACATCATAGTGGGCAACATTCCTGACCCAGGCTCCTCCACCCAGGTTGTCATAAGGACCTGGTTGGGGGATCTGTGGAGGAGAGGGCTTGGCCTTCTTGCTCAGCCCCTCAGGCTTTGGGGGCTTGGCTGGTTTTGGGGTGTCTCCTGCGGGGGTGGACAGAGCCCTGAAGAAGCCGTCAGGCTCTGGAGGGGTTCCCTGCAGGCCCAGCAGCAGAAAGGGGTCTTTGAAGCGGAGGGCGTTGGGGCTCAGAACACCATGGTCCTCTGCACTCGGCTCCTGGGTTCCTGACAGACCTATCTGTCTCTCCAGTGAGGAGAGGCTGCCATACTCCCTGTGCAGCACCACCCCTGAGTCCTCCTGGGCCCCGGCACCTGCCTTCTCCCCCACCGCCCGTGTTGCCTTCCCTCCCGCCTTACCAGAGGAGTCCAGGTCTCCCAGCGTCACGTCACTGTTGCTTCTCTGCATGATGTGTCCTCGGCCCACTGACCTCAGGTTCAGACCCACACAGCTCGGAGTAGTAAGACTCTCCCCATCTGTTCCATCCCTCCTCGGGGGCCACTCCCCTGCCACCACCCGCGCCCTTACCCCACCCTCCCGCTTAGAGTCAAAGTTGACCGTTGTCAGAGGGGGTCGTGGCCTCTGCCGGCAAAACTTGCGTAGGAAGAGGTCGTCAGACTGCATGGTGCCTCAGACTCCGACTCCAACTATCTCTCCTCACTGTGTCAAGCCTGATGAGTAAGAGGACTACACGTGGTCTTCATCCACATTCAATAACAACATGCAAAGGACTATTAGATGACTGTATCAGATACAATAATATGTTTTAGGTCTGGAAAACGTACACCCATTCCAAGTTCCTTTAGGACGTCCTCCAGCTTTGGCTTTGCAGATGACTACTATTCTAGTGTGCCTCAGTTGTGGTGTGGTCCAGTCGTGGTGGGGTCCAGTCGTGGTGTGGTCCAGTCGTGGTGGGGTCCAGTTGTGGTGTGGTCCAGTTGTGGTGGGGTCCAGTTGTGGTGGGGTCCAGTCGTGATGTGGTCCAGTCGTGGTGTGGTCCAGTCGTTGTGTGGTCCAGTCGTGGTTTGGTCCAGTCGTGGTGGGGTCCAGTTGTGGTGTGGTCCAGTTGTGGTGTGGTCCAGTTGTGGTGTGGTCCAGTCGTGGTGGGATCCAGTCGTGGTGGGATCCAGTCGTGGTTTGGTCCAGTTGTGGTGTGGTCCAGTCGTGGTGTGGTCCAGTCGTGGTGTGGTCCAGTCGTGGTGTGGTCCAGCTCTCTGTCCTCTGGGTTGGGGAGGATTTGCGTGTGTGTCGGCCTCTCTGATCTGTCATCCATCAGCTCCCACCCCTCAGCACATGCTTGCTTCTCTTTGGTCTCTTCCACTGGACACCTGTACACAGCGACAAAGCAACGGTCATTTTTAAGTATGGTTTGACCGCAGACACCCATCTTGGCTTGACACTGCTATTATGCTTCCTGATACCTCAGATTTCATTCAACGGTTGCAAAGCAAACCATAGACCAGTGTTTTAGCCCCTTTGGCCAAAATATTACCATGCATTTATTTTCAACAATGAAGTGTAGAAACGTGAATAGGAAAACCAGAAGCTCTGACGTGTGTTGTATTTTTCAGTAGCGTTTCACCTCTGATACTTTCCTTTCCAAAAATAGCTGCCAAGCAAGTCATATGGCCCACCACATCCACCCTACAGACAATCAATAGAACACTGTGGGCTGGAGGAGGGGGCCTTCCTGTCCAAAGACAATTTAAGAATACAATCAGAACATGTAGAAAAGCATGTTTAGTTAAAAAAAGATATAATAACAAACACCCGTCAGGAGGATATTAGACGTCTCAAGAGGTATGCTTCAATATGCAGAAAAATAAACATGTTGTTGTTGTTTTTTTACATAGAATTATGCATAATGACTATGGCTCTAGGTTGCAGGAAAAAGCTGTTTCAGAATTTACTCTGGACCACCCCCCAGCCATCCTCGTACTTTGTGCCCCCTCAAATTCTTGCGGTGCATGACGCCCTGAATACAATAGTCATAAACCTAACAATGCTGGCCAGCCTGCCAACAGAATAAGATCTCTCTCTCTCTCTCTCTCTCTCTCTCTGTCTCTCTCTCCCCCTTTCATGCTCTCAGTCTGTCCTCTATGCCTCTCTGTCTGTCTCTCACCTTCTCTCTCTGTCTGTCAAATGTACCGGCTCGTAAATAAAGCATCCCCCATTCAGGCTGCAAAGGCAAGATCTTCAAATGGCGAGCCGCCGCAAAAGAAACGGGAAAAATATGTGCACTATGTGTCTCTCAATATGTGTCTCTTTATAAAACACCATTTTTCACCACCATTTTCGGATTTTCGGACAATTTAGGATGTTGCACACCGCGTTCAGCCAAGGGAGGGGGATAGCCTAGCCGTTGGGCCAGTAACTGAAAGATTGCTCCCAGAACCAATTCGAATCGGTGAAACATCTGTCGATGTGCCCTTGAGCAAGGCACATAAGATCGTCTGCTAAATGACTAAAATGTAATGTAAATGTAATTATAGCTAGTTAAGGCGGGAAAGTATGCCTTTTCAGCCTGAGTAGTGGATGGGGGACACCAGTGTATTACCGGGAATGCACATCGTTCCTAGACGATTGTGCAAATCTAGCCAATACTATCGGCTGCCTAGGCTACATTGATACCAGATCTTGGCAACTCATTCATTATTTCTGTCATCATTTGGGTTGGGCCAGACTTTTCCAGACCCCGCGACAAACACATCGATTGATACTTGTACAGTACAAGTGAGAGTTCCCTAGGTGACAAGGCCAGCCTATTGCTAAAATATGCGTAATTTCATCATCTAGTTAGGCCTAATCTAAACATCCTTATTCGTTTTCATTACAGACCATTGATTTTATTTTATGTTTAGATTTACTCACCGGCGAAAATAGGTTGTTTGCAAATGAATTGCTTCGGTTCCTGACATCCCCTTTCTCTTTTCCCTTGTCTATGGCAAAATTGACGTCAATCACACGATATCGGAAACCCGTTTCGCGTTAATACGAAAATGAGAGAGGGCATTCTTCTACGGTCTTTGCTATCTGGAATCCTTGGTACATCCCTACCCATTGAAGTTAACATTTTAAATGGTTACGGTAAGGGTTACGTTTAGGGTTCTCAAAGTTGCTTGCTGTCTCGCTATTTATCATGCAACTCCTGTCTCCAGATGATATGCAGTCTTGAGAGCAGGTGCAGTGATGCAGCTCAGCTCAGCTTCCCGGCGCGCCACCACACAGCACAGAATGCTGCAGAGACGTGTAGCTGATTGGTGAGTGAGGAAGTAATATCTGTCTCAGTCTCTCTCGTTCTTTATTTTTATCTCGATTCTTTCTCTCTCTCTGTGCCTCTGTAAAAGTGAATGTAAATAGCCATTCCGTTTATTGACTGAATATTGGAGATGGCAATTCCCTGTATGTCCACAAAAGGAATAATACACCTGTAACCGGTGGTATAAATACAGTATTGTAGGCCTAGACCTAGACCATGATGACATGTGAAACATGATAACATTTTGGACATGCATACTGAAATTAAGCCTCCATCTATGAATTGCACTATCTACTAGATGCCTTTAACCACAGTAATTCACTCTGATATATTTTCTGGATAATATCAATTTCTTCTGCAGCAAATCAGGTTTGACTTGTTCAAGGACAGAGCAGCAGCATCCATCTCCCTGCTGGTACCAAGCCCAGCCACTTAGTTTCCATCCAAGGATTATGAATCCCCCAGCCTATAGTCTCCTGACATGCTGTGTCAGTCAAATGTTTGGTACAGTCTGAGAACAGGATAGAATTTTCTGAAATGTGAGCATTACTGTAGTTCCAAACAGGACCAAGGGATCTGTATGTGTTCATCGAGAACACTCAGAGTATTTTTTTTGTGGTCTATAGTTCAAGCAGGTACATCCACTGTAAGCAGGTACATCCCCCCCACACACACACACACACTCCTGCACAACTCATAGAGATAGTTCCCTGGTGTTTTTAGTGAACCAATGGCAGATTGTAAGCAAGCAATCAACAATCTCAAAATCTGTAAATAAATGTAGGTCGTCTCTTTTAACAACACGATAACACATGCTAAATATTTGATCAATCCATTCTCATTTTTTCAGTCTCATGCATTATAAATTGATTGCCAGCTTAAAACTGCAAATCCAGTGGTTTTGTTGCCTTGTTCATTACAACCACATTAAGGGCTGCAGAGGAGGCTGTCCTGCAGGCAAATCATTATACTCCCATGTTCTGTGGATTGACTTAGAGGCATACTGTACATATTTAAATTATGAGTCAGATTGATGAAGGGAAACTCTAACCAGTCTAGTGCTGTACAGATGTAGGATCTTACTTTGAGCCAGTGCGCTACAGCAAGAAAATAATCCTGCAGCAACAGGACATTTGAATTATTATGTGGATTATAATTAATGGACATTTTTGTAGGGGTTGATCCATTTTTCTTAAGGGAAAATCAAATCTGAATTTTCAAAGTGGAAATCACGAACTTCAAGAAGACTTTTTCAAGCTGAAATATATCACAAGTTTAACATTTCCTACATTGCAGGGAAGTTCTCCTGCAACAGGATGATCCGATTAAGATCTTATATTTGTATGTGATGTTCTGTTTCTAACTGCCCACCCCAAGAGAGGGGCTTGAGATCGCTAGTTTAAACTATGCAACAGGGGACCATGGTGACCACAGGTTCCTGCTCATCTCACTTCTGTGCAGAGCTGCAATGTTAATTTCTCCATCCCTCACAGACTACTAACCAGCACGTCTGGTGGTTTCTGTGTCAAACACGGAAGTGACTTTGTTGAATGTATCAACGTTATAGCGTTTCCTCACCCTAAAGGTCATGTGAACCTATTTCTATCGCATCTGTCCCTTCCTTTAACCAAATTCAATATCTATTTAGATCTGCATGTTGGCCTTTCATTCAAACAAAAGGTAGAGGGCAGGATGTTAGTTTTTGAAACTTTGTAGAAAATGGGTTAATGTTTTCACGTGAAATCATTATATGACGGAGAGTTTAATAGATCAATATGCATTCTCCACTTCATTGTATGCAGTTCATATTACAGTAAATCACAATAACCTACAAACTGCAGTGTGTTTCCTCCTCTAGCAAAGGATTAAGCAAAAGAGGGATTACCAAAGACATGCAGCCAAGGGATTAGAGTGTTCTCCAGGACTTTCTGAAGATTGGGTGCGTTTATCGTGACCGTTCAGTGGTCCCACTCCACAGTCAACAGATCCTCTCATGAAACCAGAAAGCAGAGCAGTCTCACTGCCTCAGAAGCCCAACCAGGAACGCACTGCCTCGCTACATCATTAAGCCTCAACATTGGTGTTTGATGCACTGTCTAACTACGCTGATAAAACATTGCTAGCAGTGAGTGGCTGCTAATGATCTCAGATCTCAGTCACTATACTGAGTATCTTTGCTCTCTGTGTGACCTGTGTTGATCCAGTCTTTATAGCAGGACTTTGCCTACTCCAGCAGACTTCCCCTCTACAGGTACTACAGTATGTCTGTGTTGGGCTCATGTTTTCTAGTGTTGTCTATCTTTCACCAGCTCTGCTGGGACCTTAGTGGTTTGGAGGCCATGAGTGCTCAGCGCAGTGGGGTCTCCATCCTGTTTGGTGTACATGTAAAGCCCAGGACAAGACTACAGGGCTGCTGGTGTGTGCTGTCCGGATGTGGCCATGGTGACTGTACACCCACTTTAGGGAAGCCATGTTTCCTGGACACTTTTCTTTTTGTGCCATCTCTGACCCCTACTCCCTTCTAGGCTTCGTCCTGTGCAGCAGGAAGTGATGTCACATGCATCCTGACCTTTTAACCGTCAGAGGATGGGTGTCGTCATCATATCCCTGCTCTGCTCTCCCCCTCCCATCACGGCTAACTGGACTACCAGAGAGAGACCTGGCAGCCTTCAGCCTGCCAACCACAAATCTCTGTTTAACTCCTGACCTCCATCTCACATGCCTTCATCAAGCTTAAATCTGATGCATTTTTAAGCCCTTTCTTATCAGCAAATCATTTTGAGGGGGAAAACAACAACAACAAAAGTATTTGTAGATAATTATAAATTGTTTTTGCTGTAGCCTACAGTAGGGTACATTCATTAAATGTAGTGTATAAATGTATTTCCTTCAGGCCCAGCTCTGTGAAAATCAGCTTAAAAGCTCACCACAGGCAGCCGTTAAATGTGATCAATGACCAGGGTAGGTATCCACCCCACGGCCATATCCGCTCTCTCATGTGATAAACTGGTTCTCTATGTCAGGTTTCAGTGGCTGTTTAGGCTTACAGATCCCTTATGGACTCATTGATTTATTCTACTGTATGTTACAGTGTCTGTTGAATATTCAAGCTGGTTCCTGTGTTATAAAACAGCTATGCCGTCAATGACGATGCAACCTGCCGTTGAAAATATCAGACTCCCCTGACCTGTTTCTGTTTTTGGCTCATGGTTACCTACGCACATATGGGATTAAAATGATCTGTTGAAATGGGGAACCGGCCAGATTACTGTGATAGATCAAACCAAAGGCCATTAAGAGTATATATTTCTGTACTTCTGGCATGATTTCTAAAACCCTCATTAGAACTGCAGAGAAGTGTGAAACTTTAACAGGATTCCAAGCATACATGTTAGATGAAAAACAAAGTACTTGTGTTTAATAGGAGTATCTTTTATTAAGTATAGAAGTGTAATGAAATGATTCCCTCTCCCTCTTAAATACTATCACTAGACTTGAGAGCAACATCGGGTTTCCCACAATTTTCCTCATTGCATACTAGTATTTTTATGCTGAATCACAGTACTGCCACCAGCTACACAACCTCAGTCCTCCAAATCACAGTGATTGGTGCTTACGGTACAATGGGGCCTAAATGGACCATTAAGGATAATTGATTTAGGTTTAGCCAACTAACCTCGTATTCTCACTATGCCCGGCAGCCAATCCCAGGGCCCGTTATTGATCCCAGCTCTGTCTGTTACATTTGGACTGACACTGCACGACTACCGTGTCATTAGAAACACAAAACTGGTTGAAAAGACTAAAAACAGCCAGTGGGTGTATTATTGCGCACAAAATTGGTTTCAGGAAATAAAGTAATCCTAATGCTACTTCTCCCTCGCATCACTTCACCCCTCCTTTCTTCTGCTGCCCGCTGAGTAGGGCCTGTGCCAGGTCCAGAGAATGCTAAGTGATTGGTTCTGGCGCACTCTCTCATTTTGTCCTGCATTTTATCTCAGTTTTTTTTATTTCATATAGTTAGCAGACGTCCGTCTGATTTATTGGTCTCCAAAGTCACATAGCTCCTTTACTCAATAGATTGCCTCAGAAAAGAGGTTCGCTGTCAAAGTGGCAGAGTGGAAGGTGGAGAGTGGAAAGCTTCAGGACTTTTTGTTTGTTTATGAACTCATCACCCCTCCCAGAGCTTTGGTCAGCTCACTCAGTACCAGTGGAGGCTGCTGAGGGGAGGACGGCTCATAATAATGGCTGGAATGGAGCGAATGGAATGGCATCACATGGAAACCATGTGTTTGATGTATTTGATACCATTCCACCTATTCCGCTCCAGCCATTACCACGAACCTGTCCTTCCCAATTAAGGTGCCACCAACCTCCTGTGCTCAGTACAGGATCACATCATCAAGTCTCAGAGATCAGATGTTGATTTAAGGAGTGGTGATTGACATGTGATAGCAACGGGGAGAGCAGTTAGTCCCCCTGGCTTCTGGCAGGTCACCAGGCTGAGTCACTGCAGCATGTGGGAGGGTACAGATATGACCCTCTCTGCCATCCACACGTGCTTTTTTTTATCACTTCCCACCCTTCTACCTTCCTACCCTGGTGATTTTAAAATATGCGTCACATTGGACGCACAAAGGAAGTTGGATAATTTTTTGGGGCACCTTTCACATTTCCAATGTCATTTTGCTAAGTCTATTTAATGTCACCTTACAGAGTGTGTTGCCTGCTGTCTGCCTGTGTGTCCTCCAGTGGGGGACATAGTGAACTGGGTGTCTCTCACTACTGTTGATTGGTGTGTGGAGGTCAAGCCCACCTTTAGGCTTAGGCTAGACTGAAACAAGGCAACAGTAAACATGTCCCCCACCAAGAATGCACCACAAATGATCCATTATATTGACCAGATACTCAAGTGGCTGCTTTAACAATGAATGTTAGTCTGGGTACCAGTCCCTTTAGTTGATCCACTCCCTGTAGTCCATATCATGTGCCAAAGACTCGTTGGCAGTGACAAGAAGTGGCAAGTGGAATATTAGCTAAAGAGACCTCTACTCAGACTAGAAGGCAGTCGGGAGGAGGCAAGATCAGGTGGGTCCATTCTAGCCAATGAGAGGGCAGATACAAGTGTGAACAACAGGCACAACTCCGAAATAAAGTGTTTTTTTCTCAAAGTTGTCAGGATGTCATGTGTCCTACTTATCAGTGCACTTGTAACAACCTAAGCTCTACAAAACTTATATTCGATCAAATAAGACACACGTAGCAAACTAGCAATTCCATTTTTTGTTAGCCGAATTCGACAGATTCGGCAGTCTCGTCCAGATCATCATGGCATTTGTAATTCTTTATGATAGCCACATTAGCAGCTAATTAGCATTCCATGTGGGGGGGGGGGGTAAATACAGGCTACACGATTATCAGAACATCACGCTAGAGTAAGCCTACACAAAATACAGCGCTTATTTTAAGTCTTACTAACATCCAACTAACACAATTATGGTGGAAAAATGATTGGAACCAAGTCCCTGTTTGACCGCTAGGTTTTATGAGTATTATACTGTGGTACTCTATAGCCTATAGATCAGATCTAGGAACCAAGCAACAATACTGCCCTCTAGGCTGCGGAAGGAATGATACGGCGTGACTCAATTATCAGGTAGTAAAAAAGTATGTTGAACGCCAGAATGCATTACAAAGAGCAGTGATGAAAAACAACATTGCAACACTCCGGATCTAGCGTCTGCAAAGACCTTGTAGGAAGCTTTAATTGTGCATCCATCATCTTCATCCACAACATTCTAGCAAGCCCCTAGACTACTAGAATGTAATAGGCACTCACATTGCCCCTAGTGGATGGTATAGCTTCCACATTTCGCCAGGTCCAAACATAATATGGTACCTGCAGAATTCGGGCACCTCTTGTCGTGTTCCATAAGAGGCCCTCATGCCATCGTGGTCACCTAATCCTCTCCAGCTTCCAATTGGCTCATTCATCCCCCTCCTCTCCCCTGTAACTATTCCCCAGGTTGTTTCTGTAAATGAGAACATGTTCTCAGTCAATTTACTTGATAAAATAAGGGTTAATAATTCGTAAATAAGAGAATGGGCTGGTGTGTGTGTGTACATAAGTGCATGTTTGTGTGTTCACTCGTGTATGAAAAAGAAACCAAAGTATTTTTCTATTTTTCAGTTATTCTGATCATTGATAAAACAGACTGTGTGTTTTAACATGCTTATTGAAACATATACAGTACCAGTCAAACGTTTGGACACACCTTCTCATTCCAGGGTTTTTCTTTATTATTACTATTTTCTACATTGTATAATAATAGTGAAGACATCAAAACTATAAAATAACTCATATGGAATCATGTAGTAACCAAAAAAGTGAGATTATTTTAGATTATTCAAGGTAGCCACCCTTTGCCTTGATGACAGCTTTGCACACTCTTGGCATTCTCTCAACCAGCTTCATGAGTAAGTCACCTGGAATGCATTTAAATTAACAGGTGTGCCTTGTTAAAAGTTATTTTGTGGAATGTATTTCCTTAATGCGTTTGAGCCAATCAATTGTTTTGTGACAAGGTAGTTAGGGGTGGTATACAGAAAATAGCCCTATTTGGTAAAAGTCCATATTATGGCAAGAACAGCTCAAATAAGCAAAGAGAAATGACAGTCCATCATTACCTTAAGACATGGTCAGTCAATCTGGAAAATTTCAAGAACTTTGAAAGTTTTTTCAAGTGCAGTCACGAAAGCCATCAAGCACTATGATGAAACTGTCTCTCCTGAGGACCAACACAGGAAAGGAAGACCCAGAGTTACCTCTGCTGCAGAGGATAAGATCATTAGAGTTAGCTGCACCTTAGATTGCAGCCCAAATAAATGCTTCACAGAGTTTAAGTAACAGACACATCTCAACATCAACTGTTCAGAGGAGACTGTGTGAATAAGCCACTGCTAAAGGACACCAATAAGAAGAAGAGACTTGCTTGGGCCACGAAACACAAGAAATGTACATTAGACCGATGGAAATCTGTCCTCTGGTCTGATGAGTCCACATTCTAGTTTTTTTTCCAACCTCTGTTTTTTTGTGAAATGTAGAGTAGGTGAACAGATGATCTCTGCATGTGTGGTTCCCACTGTGAAGCATGGAGGGGGAGGTGTGATGATGTGGGGGTGCTTTGCTGGTGGCACTGTCTGTGATTCATTTCGAATTCAAGGCACACTTAACTAGTATGGCTACCACAGGATTCTGCAGCGATACGCCATCCCATCTGGTTTGCGCTTAATGGGACTATCATTTGTTTTTCAACAGGAAAAACACACCTCCAAGCTGTGTAAGAGCTATTTGACCAAGGATAGTGATCATGTGCTGTATAAGATGACCTGGCCTCCACAATCACCCAACCTCAACCCAATTGAGATGGTTTGGGATGAGTTGGACCGCAGAGTGAAGGAAAAGCAGCCAACAAGTGCTCAGCATATGCGGTAACTCCTTCAAGACTGTTGGAGAAGCATTCCTCATGAAGCTGGTTGAGAGAATGCCAAGAGTGTGCAAAGGGTGGCTACTTTGAATAATCTCAAATGTAAAATATATTTGTTCAACACTTTTTTGGTTACTACATGATTCCATATGTGTTATTTCATAGTTTTGATGTCTTGACTATTATTCTAGAATGTAGAAAATAGTAAAAATAAAGAAAGACCCTGGAATTAGTAGGTGTGTCCAAACTTTTGACTGGTACTGTAAATGTATAATATGTCATGAACTGAGCATGTTTAAATCTGGTGTTACCTCCTATTTCAGTAAATGCAGCCAGAAAGAGGAAGTTGGCTTAGAAAAGGCTCTTTCTATGGTATCGTCTGTGTTTTCTGCATCTAACCCTGACTTCCTATTTTACTGAATACTACCAGCTTAAAGAGGGATGATACATCTCTTTCTCTCCATCTTACATTACTATGTCCATCCATCACCACTGTGAGAAAGCCTATGAACATTTTGACTAAGGTATTGGTAATGTGCATGCTCAAAGAACTATATTGTGAGGTTATATGGGAGTACATGGCATGCGTGCAAGAGTTAGTCAGAGTGAATGTGTCTGTCTGTCTGAATCTGGCACACTGCCCACAGTGGCAGGAAGAACAGCTGTCCCTCTGCAACGGCACTGTGTGTGTGTGTGTGTGTGTGTGTGTGTGTGTGTGTGTGTGTGTGTGTGTGACCGGAACGAGAGAGGAACTGACCCTCACTCCATCACTGCTGCTATTATGTGGAGCTGAACTGCACACTGTGGTTCCTCTTCCATACGTGCAGCTGGCTCTGAGGCCGAGGCAGAAACACTGCCCACACTAGCATTTATAGTAGTCTGAAATGGTACCCCTACCCTGTCTGCTCAGAGAGGAAGAGACACTGGCCTCCCTCACTTCCTCACTATCCCCGCTATTGTGCTTCGAAATTAATCTTGGTGCCCCTGAAACGGCTGCACCACCCACACACACTCTCTCTCTCTCACACACACTCACCCAGAAAGGCTCTATTTATTACCACACATTCTTTCATCATGAATCTCAGATCTGGCCACCCCATGCACAGTGACTATTAAAGACATTGGTTTAATTTAACTTATGCTTTGCTGTAAAAGTCTGAAACAACACCAACTGCAACAGCATATGTCCTCTTGCATACCATTTTCTGCATGACATTGATGACTGAGAGGGCAGTGGTTACAGTTGCTGTCTTCCACATTCTAGGCAGTCAGACACCTTGCTCCAGTCAGGCCCTCCTGTTGCTCTGTCTCTAGTCTCTAGCAGCGCTGGCCTCTACACCGCCTGTTGCTCTGTCTCTAGTCTCTAGCAGCGCTGGCCTCTACACCGCCTGTTGCTCTGTCTCTAGTCTCTAGCAGCGCTGGCCTCTACACCGTCTGTTGCTCTGTCTCTAATCTCTAGCAGCGCTGGCCTCTACACAGCCTGTTGCTCTGTCTCTAGTCTCTAGCAGCGCTGGCCTCTACACCGCCTGTTGCTCTGTCTCTAGTCTCTAGCAGCGCTGGCCTCTACACCGCCTGATGACTCTGTCTCTAGTCTCTAGCAGCGCTGGCCTCTACACCGCCTGATGACTCTGTCTCTAGTCTCTAGCAGCACTGGCCTCTACACCGCCTGATGACTCTGTCTCTAGTCTCTAGCAGCACTGGCCTCTACACCGCCTGATGACTCTGTCTCTAGTCTCTAGCAGCGCTGGCCTCTACACCGCCTGATGACTCTGTCACTAGTCTCTAGCAGCACTGGCCTCTACACCGCCTGATGACTCTGTCTCTAGTCTCTAGCAGCGCTGGCCTCTACACCGCCTGTTGCTCTGTCTCTAGTCTCTAGCAGCGCTGGCCTCTACACAGCCTGTTGCTCTGTCTCTAGTCTCTAGCAGCGCTGGCCTCTACACCGCCTGATGACTCTGTCTCTAGTCTCTAGCAGCGCTGGCCTCTACACCGCCTGATGACTCTGTCTCTAGTCTCTAGCAGCACTGGCCTCTACACCGCCTGATGACTCTGTCTCTAGTCTCTAGCAGCGCTGGCCTCTACACCGCCTGATGACTCTGTCTCTAGTCTCTAGCAGCACTGGCCTCTACACCGCCTGATGACTCTGTCTCTAGTCTCTAGCAGCGCTGGCCTCTACACCGCCTGTTGCTCTGTCTCTAGTCTCTAGCAGCGCTGGCCTCTACACAGCCTGTTGCTCTGTCTCTAGTCTCTAGCAGCGCTGGCCTCTACACCGCCTGTTGCTCTGTCTCTAGTCTCTAGCAGCGCTGGCCTCTACACCGCCTGATGACTCTGTCTCTAGTCTCTAGCAGCACTGGCCTTTACACCGCGTGCTGCTCTGTCTCTAGTCTCTACCAGCGCTAGCCTCTACACTACGTGATGGCTCTGTCTCTAGTCTCTAGCAGCACTGGCCTCTACACCACCTGATGTCTCTAGACTCTAGCAGCAAGGGCCTCTACACTGCCTGTTGCTCTGTCACATCTGCTCTATGTGCTCTGTACCTCATGACTTAAATAGAATTGTGCATTGCCCTGGAACAACATGCCAATATGCTAACTGTGCCTGGTGATACAAGCCAATATGCTAACTGTGCCTGGTGATACAAGCCAATATGCTAACTGTGCCTGGTGATACAGGCCAATATGCTAACTGTGCCTGGTGATGCAAGCCAATATGCTAACTGTGCCTGGTGATACAGGCCAATATGCTAACTGTGCCTGGTGATACAAGCCAATATGCTAACTGTGCCTGGTGATACAAGCTGATTTTGCTCCTTTCCGTGTGTAGGCTGTGTTTGCGTGAGTCTTGCATCATGCTTTAAACACTGAACAAAAATATAAACGCAACATGCAACAATTTCAAAGATTTTACTGAGTTACAGTTCATATAACGAATTCAGTCAATTTAAATGAATTCATTAGGCTCTAATCTATGGATTTCACATGACTGGGAATACAGATATGGATAAGTTGGTCACAGATACCTTAAAAAAAAGGTAGGGGTGTGGACCAGAAAACCAGTCAGTATCTGGCACCATTTGCTTCTTCCAGCGTGACACATCTCCTTCGCATAGAGTTGATCAGGCTGTTGATTGTGGACTGTGGAATGTTGTCCCACTCCTCTTTAATGGCTGATGCGAAGTTGCTGGATATTGGCGGGAATTGGAACATGACGATCCAGTGCATCCCACACATGCTCAATGGGTGACATGTCTGGTGAGTATGCAGGCCATGGAAGAACTGGGACATTTTCAGCTTTAAAGGAATTGTGTACAGATCCTTGCAACACATTTGGTGATGGTGGTGGATGAATGGCACAACAATGGGCCTCAGGATCTTGTCATGGTATCTCTGTGCATTCAAATTGTCATTGTGTTAAGGGAATTTTTATCAATGATGACTAATTATGTATACATTTCAATCTGGACTGAATAATGCAAATACTATTATGTTACTGTACATGTATGAAGGGAGTACTCTCTTGAATTAAACGCTGTTACCTGACTTTTAAGATTTATAATTCTGTCCATTCTTATAAATTAAGGGTCTTACAAACCCTTCGAATGCATTGACAGAGTGTTTAATTTTGATTGGGAATTAAAACAGAGGAATTTAGGATTCCTTCAACACATTGATAAAATGCAATTGTGTTTGTTGTCCGTAGTTTATGCCTGCCCATACCATAACCCCACCGCCACCATGGGGCACTCTGTTCACAACTTTGACATCAGCAAACCGCCCGCCCACAAGACACCATACACACTGTCTGCCGTCTGTGGGACGACAAGCATCCTGGTCTCAGATGATCCCACAGGTGAAGAAGCTGGAAGTGGAGGTCCTGGGCTGGGGTGTTTACACGTGTTGTGCGGTTGTGAGGCCGGTTGGACGTACTGACAAATTTTCTAAAACAATGTTGGAGGCGGCTTATGTTAGAGAAATTAACATTACATTTTCTGGCAACAGCTCTGGTGGACATTCCTGCAGTCAGAATGCCAACTGCATGCTCCACAACTGCACATTTTAGAGTGGCCTTTTATTGTCCCCAGCAGAAGGTGCACCTGTGTAATGATCATGATGTTTAACCAGCTTCTTGATACGCTAAACCTGTCAGGTGGATGGATTATCTTGGCAAAGGAGAAATGCACAACATTTTAGAGAAATAAGCTTTTTGTGCGTATGGAACACTTCTGGGATCTTTTATTTCAAGTTATGAAACATGGGGCCAATGCTTCACATGTTGCATTTATATTTTTGTTCAGTATAGTTCAACCATCAGAGTATCACCTCGCCACGAGTGTCACTTTAATGGAGTGTGAGAAGGAGACTGTAACACAAGCACATTGATTTAGTTGAAATCAATGGCAAGTGGCTTTGTAATGTATGATAATGTAGTGAACAGACGCATATTCTAGTACCCTGGGATCTCAAATCAAATAAAAAAAATGGTCACATGCTTCATTAACAACAGGTGTGGACTAACAGTGAAACGCTTACTTACAGGCCCTTCCCAACAATGCAGAGAGAAAGAAAACAGAGAAATAATAGAAAAGTAAAACATGTAATAGAAGTAATAATACATACATAATGAGTAACAGGCTCCTGAGTGGTGCAGCAATCTAAGGCACTGCATCTCAGTGCTAGAGGCGTCACTACAGACCCTGGTTCGATTCCAGGCTGTATCACAACTGGCCGTGATTGGGTGTCCCATAGGGCGGTGAACAATTTGCCCAGCGTCGTCTGGGTTTGGCTGGGGTAGGCCATCATTGTTAATAAGAATTTGTTCTTAACTGACTTGCCTAGTTAAATAAAGGTTCAATTTTTTTTAAAGTACAAATAAATGATAACTTGGCTATATACAAAGCTATATCTGGTTCTCTGAGCTCTGTTAGTAGTGTTTCTGATCCTGACCCAGCTGTGTGGCCCTCCACCTTGGTCTGTGAGGTACATCCTGTCTGTGTGTTTCCGATGTGCGGCAGCTGTCTGAGAGGAGCCTCTCAGGCACACACAGGCAGGACCGATCTACCAGTGCTACAGCTAAGCGCTTCTAATTAGTAACTCTGTTTTTTTGTTATGCTCTTTTTACCGCCAACGCCTTTAATATGAAAATGCAGCCAGTTGCACAGTGACTCTTTCCACCCTTATTGACTGTAATAGAATGGACATGAAGTGCTTTTCCGACATGGCTAGAGCAGTAATGATTTTCACTGTGTTGTATGTATCTGCCGATTAATGTGATATTGTGTGTGGAGGTCTTTTTTTCCCTTGTTTTCTGCCTTTTTGATCAGACTGCTCAGGATGGGGAAGTAGTGATGTCGTGGGAGTGTATTGAGTTAGATCTTCTTTCAGCACCACTGAATGTCACTGAGGGCACTTCTCCTATAATGGGAATTGTAATAACTAGAATAGGTGTGTGTTTGTGTGTGTTGTTCAGTCAGTGTATGTATGATATAACTTTATTTAACCTTTATTTAACCAGGAAAGGCTCATTGAGATTAAAGTCTATTTTTCAAGAGCGCCCTGGCCAAGATAGGCTGCACCAAGTCATTACAAAAAAATTACAGACAGACAACATGAAAAACTACAAGTAATCTAGTAAAAACCACTGAATTCACAAGAGTATTAAACAGCAAATTAAAAACATTGACAGGTCAGGGAATCAGCCTCAAAATCCTTCATCAGTGATTTAAAAACACCAATCGGGAGAAGTTCTTCCAGTTTAAAAGTATTTTGTAAGGTGTTCCAAGACGATGGAGCAGAGTACATAAAAGCCCTTTTACCAAATTCAGTTCGGACATTTGGAACAGTTAGCAGGCGTAGCCTAGTTAGCAGGCGTAGCCTAGTGGTTAGAGCGTTGGACTAGTCACCGAAAGGTTGCAAGTTCAAATCCCTGAGCTGACAAGGTACAAATCTGTCGTTCTGTCCCTGAACAAGGCAGTTAACCCACTGTTCCTAGGCTGTCATTGAAAATAAGAATTAGTTCTTAACTGACTTCCCTAGTAAAATAAAGGTAAAAAAATCAAAATAATTTAAAGTCCAGCGAATGAAGAGAGTACCCACCACATTTCTGAATAATAAAAATGCACAAATAAAAAGGTAGTAAACCCAAAATGGCTTTGTAAATAAAAGTATACCAGTGCCTGAGCCTACGAGTGACTAGAGAAGGCCAGCCAACCCTGGTATACAAAGTGCAGTGGTGCATAAGGGTTTTGCAGTTTAAAATAAATCTCAAAGTGCCATGGTAAAGAGTGTCAATTGATCTCAAACACTGAGCGGAAGCATTCATATATAAAATATTCCCGTAGTCTAGTAAAGGCATAAATGTAGCTGATACTAGCCTCCTTCTGGCTTCAAAAGAAAAACAGGCCTTATTCCTAAAATATTTCAGCTTAAATTTTTGTGTAAGTTGTTGAATATGCAATTTAAAAGAGAGGCCGTCATCAATTAAAATTCCAAGATATTTATATGAGGTTACAAACTCAATCTCCTTGCCCTGACAGGTAGTAATAGATTAAAGGTTCAGAGGTCTATTTCTTGCATTAGAAAACACCATTAGTTTTGTCAGTATTGAGGATAAGCTTCAATTGACACAAGGTATGTTGAACAGTATAAAAAGCAGTTTGCATGTTCTGGAAAGCTTTTGTAAGAGACGAGGCACAACAGTAAATAACAGTATCATCAGCATAAAAATGAAGTGGTGCATTTTGGACATTTTTGTCGAAATCATTTATATAAATAGTGAATAAGAGAAGACCAAGTACAGAGCCTTGGGGCACACCATTAAAGACAGACAATTTAACAGACATAAGCCCATCAAATTGAGTGCACTGAGTTCTATCAGACAGATAGTTAGCAAACCATGCAACTGCATGCTCCGAAAGACCTACACTCGACAATCTCTGCCTTAGTATAGCATGATCAACTGTATCAAAAGCCTTAGAGAGATCAATAAAAAGTGAGACACAGTGCTGTTTTTTGTCAATGGCTTCAGTGATATCATTTAAAACCTTCATAACTGGTTGATTAACAACATTGACGACAGCAAACTCCACACACCCACTGCCTACAGTATTTCTGACTAGTGGGTTATTTACAGAGTGCAAATCTGTGATGAGCAAGCGAACCTCCCTAGTGTGAATTTATTCAAATATTCGGCAGATGTTTTATTATCATAATCCTAATGCACTTTAAGATTTAATTTAGCTGAAATGACAAACACATAAACCTATACAGGTCAAAACGTGTTCTTTCCAGTTACACAAATGTAGTAGTATAGTAGTATGTAGTATAGTGGTATAATAATGTATGTAGTACCTTTATTTGGCTCATTTTCTACTTCTCACTATCTTTTTAATACTCCTATTTCCCCATGAACATTTCTTATCTCTCTATCACCTCTGCCACTCTCCCCTTTCCTTCCTTTCTTCCCTCCCATCACTCTCGCTCTCCTATGTCTCTCCTCTCTAGTCCTGCTCATTGTGCAGTCAGGCCCTGTGTGGCAGAGCAGAGCTGGGCCGGCCAGAGCCCAGGGACAGAAATCTGAGGGTGACTCCACTCCAGAGAGGGCTGAGCTCCCATTAAGAGCATGGCCACAGAGGACAGGTGACAAAGGAGAGCACAATCCGATTAGAGGATCCACCCAGTGGCTTCCACTGCTATCTACCATCCTACCATCCTCTGCTCTGTCCACCAGGCTCCCTCAGTCACACAGACACACTGCTCACTGGGAGAGATAGAGAGACACAGTCTGGCTAGGCCTAGTAACGCAAAATGGCTCCAACTGAGGGAGACGGTGTAGTTCTGCTGACTCATGTTTCAGTGGAGAGGATAATCTGCCTCGTAACCTTAGCAATATTTGATCCATGTTGATGAGGTATCATTAACTGGACAAATTGATTATTTCTCTTGAGACGCCACTGAAATCATTTAACTATTGTATTTGCCATATTATATATGTCTGGATGTAATTTTCGCCCTTATTGGTCAGTTAAAATATATCAGTTTGGCACGGCACAGTGTGGGAGCACCATGGTAAATGTTCTCTCTCGTGGAGCACAGTAGGCCTAAACATAGATTGAATAGCCTTTTCAGATAGTCTTTCTGCCTCAGGTTGTTGTCAGATAGGCTCCTGTCCACGTTGTGTTATGTAAAGACAGTTGGTTCACTGTTGAGAGGCAATTTTCTGCAGCGGCCCTATGGAGAGGAGTTGCTTTTGGCATGGAAATATAATTTGGTATGCAAAGAGGGCAGCAGTGTAAGCTGGAGTTGAAATCCTGGGTGACACACAGCTTTAGTACATCTGAGGCAGGCAGGATCTGTTAGCCCTGTGGCTCTGCTAGCATCCTGCGCCACAGATGTGTAACACTGCTGCTCTCACTATTATTTCCATCATATACAGTTGAAGTCGGAAGTTTACATACACCTTAGCCAAATACATTTAAACTCAGTTTTTCACAATTCCTGACATTTAATACTAGAAGAATGCCCTGTCTTAAGTAACGATCACCACTTTATTTTAAGAATGTGAAATGTCAGAATAATAGTAGATAATTGTTTATTTCAGATTTTAATTATTTCATCACATTCCCAGTGGGTCAGAAGTTTACATACACTCAATTAGTATTTGGTAGCATTGCCTTTAAATTGTTTAACTTGGGTCAAACGTTTAGGGTAGCCTTCCACAAGCTTCCCACAATAAGTTGGGTGAATTTTGGCCCATTCCTCCTGACAAAGCTGGTGTAACTGAGTCAGGTTTGTAGGCCTCCTTGCTCGCACACACTTTTTCAGTTCTGCCCACACATTTTCTATAGGATTGAGGTCAGGGATTTTTGATGGCCACTCCAATACCTTGACTTTGTTGTCCTTAAGCCATTTTGCCACAACTTTGGAAGTATGCTTGGGGTCATTGTCCATTTGGAAGACCCATTTGCGACCAAGCTTTAACTTCCTGACTGATGTCTTGAGATGTTGCTTCAATATATCCACATAATTGTCCTCTCTCATGATGCCATCTATTTTGTGAAGTGCACCAGTCCCCCATGCAGCAAAGCACCCCCACAACATGATGCTGCCACCCCCGTGCTTCATGGTTGGGATGGTGTTCTTCGGCTTGCAAGTCTCCCCCTTTTACCTCCAAACATAACAATGGTCATTATGGACAAACAGTTCTATTTTTGTTTCATCAGACCAGAGGACATTTCTCCAAAAAGTACGTCCCAAAAAATCTTCGTCCCCATGTGCAGTTGCAAACCGTAGTCTGACTCTTTTATGGCAGTTTTGGAGCAGTGGCTTCTTCCTTGCTGAGCGGCCTTTCAGGTCATGTTGATATAGAACTCATTTTACTGTGGATATAGATACTTTTGTACCTGTTTCCTCCAGCATCTTTACAAGGTCCTTTGCTGTTGTTCTGGGATTGATTTGCACTTTTCGCACCAAAGTACGTTCATATCTCCTTCCTGAGCAGTATGAAAGCTGCGTTGTCCCATGGTGTTTATACTTGTGTACTATTGTTTGTACAGATGAACGTCGTACCTTCAGGCGTTTGGAAATTGCCCCTAAGGATGAACCAGACTTGTGGAGGTCTACACATTTTTTTGCTGAGGTCTTGGCTGATTTCTTTTGATTTTCCCATGATGTCAAGCGAAGAGGCACTGAGTTTGAAGGTAGGGCTTGAAAATACATCCACAGGTACACTCCAATTGACTCAAATTATGTCAATTAGACTATCAGAAGCTTCTAAAGCCATGACATAATTTTCCGGAATTTTCCAAGCTCTTTAAAGGCACAGTCAACTTAGTGTATGTAAACTTCTGACCCACTGGAATTGTGATACAGTGAATTATAAGTGAAATAATCTGTCTGTAAACAATTGTTGGAAAAATTACTTGTGTCTTGCACAAAGTAGATGTCCTAACCGACTTGCCAAAACTATAGCTTGTTAACAAGAATTTGTTGAGTGGTTGAAAAATGAGTTTTAATGACTCCAACCTAAGTGTATGTAAACTTCCGACTTCAACTGTAAGTCATTTAGGGCTTCAATGTTTTGGGATCTCCACTTATTAAACTGGCAAAGGACAAACATGTAACAGCTCCTTTACATTTAAGATGTCTATTAAAGACATCAAGTGGTTCTGTACTTACAGCCTTGATTCGTCTAATCAGATGCCTCATACTATAGTCATTCATTTTAGTTGGATAGATCTGTTCTCTGTGGCCAGGGGCTGGTGTAGGAATGGACAGTGATGTGGAGCAGTTTGATTCTGCAGGAAATACAAGTGGGCCTGATCGATCACAGAGATTAGCTGCTCTGCCTCACCTCTTCTCCCTTCTCCTCTGATCCCCTCTCCTTCTCTCCTCCCACTCAGCTGAAGAATGTGTGCCACACATGTCCCTGCTGACTGACAGAGAGCCTCTCATATTTAAAAAGAGTCCCAGACACCCACAGGTTTTTTTTTAGCTCCATACTGTGACGATACTATGAGTCCTCAATAGATGAACAAATATAGACGCCTACACGCTCTGACGCCAATTGCTAGTTCCCATCATTTGGGTCAAAACAGCATATTTAAAGAGCAACATTTTTAACATGTTCTATGAAAAGGTTTTCTTTTTTAGAGCGCCTGAGTGCTTCAACACACTTCAACACCAGCTAGAACAGGAATATTTCTGTCACTGACACACACACATCTGATAATTATATTATTGTAGGTATAGAAACCTCTACCTACTGTCCACAAACTATTGAGGGCTGAGGGGAAAGCTTTTTTCTGTTATGTTGTCAAATAATAGAGAAATGTTGGAGTCTACTTTATCCTAAAATACAGGCGGGTACATCCATTAACCTTAATTTGACTGACAAATAAATGACTGTTGGGTTGAGATTGCTGCATTGAATAATTGCATGTCTGTTTAGAGTTGACACATTCATTTGGCCTAATTAACCTAATCAAAGTCTACTCAAGTTAACAATACATTTGATCCTAAATTGAATGCCCCTTTGCAACTCTATTTTCTAATTACTACATTAGTATTCTGATATTATTACATCATCAATGGTTTTGTAGTATTTGAGTAGCATTTCATGACCATTTAAGCACCATGGTAAGGTCCATTTTCCACCCCATCATTGGCACTGTGACCTCAAAGCATCACTAGACTCTTGTACCCATACGCCTTGTGTGCAATGCCACAGTGGTTGTGTGTCATAGTCGCCCAACAAATCTGCTGTTTGCATCTGGGCTCAGTTACCCCCTGTCACATATATATTATTCATTCTCAGATAGTCAATGTTAATCTTCTGAAAACAAGCTATGTTCTGTATTTTAGATGCATTTGTCAGATGTGTCGCTGTCAAAGTGAGTCTATGATTGGAGAGCAGAGGGGCTTTCACACACACACACACACACACACACACACACACACACACACACACACACACACATATACACACACACACACACACATCCATGGGCACATCTGGCCAACCATGCAGATTAGCAGTCTCGGATGGATAACGTCACACCCTCTGCCAATCTGGCCACGAACGCACAAAGACCGCGACCAAGTCAATAGCCCTGTTTATACAAGCCGTTAACATGCGTCCTTCATCCTGATCTTGACCTGATTTGTCTGTTTACACTTAGAAGATCTGTTCACAGTCAGATCACAATGAGTCTTTTAATTGTCTACACTTGTCTAAAATGTGGCCAAAATCAGAATGTGGACAAGATAAGGACAAAGGCCGCATGTTAGATCCAGGTATAAACAGGGCTTCTGTCATCAAATTTAGACAAGCACACGACCTGCCGCACTCCTCAGGAAAGAGAGCGAGGACTTCACCATGTCAAGTCTCAATGCATTCATCATCATATGGAATGAGATTGTCCGCTACTGACAACCACAGTGAAAACCACATATGATGAGGACTCATGTGGTGCAAAATAAATGAAATGGTCTGTCCTTTTAGTGCACTGGCTTATGTAAGCTGTCCCTCAACCCTCTCCTCTTCATCTCCCTCAATAATTTGCCCGTTCTCTTTCTCTACCAGACCTCACCATCCCTTGCATCCCCGACTCCAAAAAACACAACCCCCCTCACAGACAAATTGAGAGAAAAAAAATCTCCTGCATCCCTCCTTTTCTTTGCCACCTTGAAAACAACACCCTGATCCTGGCTCTGGTTCTCCATTCCATCATTGTCTGTGCACGTTACATGCAGTACCCTCTCAGTCCTCTTTATCATCCATATCCCCCACACAAAACAGGCAGGGGCTGCAGACCTTTGTTTGTAAAATAAATAAATAAATAATAACAATATATATTTTTAAATCCTATTTATCTTGTCTTTTTGTTTCTGTATCACTATAGCTCCTCTCTATTCCTTTTTTCCCTTTTCCCTGTTTCTGGCGCTCTTTCTGTCTCTGCTCCCTCCCTTCCTCCACCTGGCCCACATCTCTGAGTCCTGCAGCCCAGAGCGCCCTACACAGCAAGGTCTGCAGTGACTTCATGTCAATGTCAGAACACCGTTTATAAACGAGCCCACAACACTAGAGAGAGGGGGGAGAACGAGCGTGAAGATAGCAGAATGTTGCTTAGACATCCTTTCCTACCCCTGACAAAGCGTTCGTTCATTGTGTTGACACATCCTCTGCTCTCTCACTTTTGTACTGCAGAATGCTCTGAATCTCTGGTGGAACCGACTGGAAATAAGAGCATATGTATGCTCACATCGAGCCATCTAGGTTGTCCTGATCAAGCCAATCACATTCATTATCACCAGAACACAGGACATAGGGAATTAGGAATGTGGCATTCTAAAGGGTCTGAGTAGAGAAAGACAGGACTTACCTCCACATTTCAGCTCCGCTCCACCCTGCCTGGTCTCATTCTGTTCCTTTCTGTCTGCTCCCTCCCCCTCTCCCCATGACAGCATTTTTCTGCTATCTATCCCGACTCTGATGCCTTTTCTCCTTCTTCTCCCTCTTCGGTTCCCCTTGTCTGCTCCCTTCTTCCCCTCTCCAAAAATAAAACTCCTCTCTGATCAGTGTGGCTAGGAGCTCAGCTCTTCCATCCCGTTGTTCAGTCAAAAGAGGCAGGTTGATTTGCTCAGTCCCTCACGCTCTCTCTCACGCCCATTCAAATCACACTAAAGCCAACCCCCTCCTTCTCCTCCCCTCACACACACCACATCACCGATCTCTCTCCTCCCCCTCTCTCTCTCTCTTTCGCTCTGTCAAAGAGAGGCTGAGGCAGCAATAGACCGCAATAGGCAGGATGTGCTCTTCTCTCTCTCTCTATCTCTTTCTCTCTCTCTGAGTCTAATCTGTTTTCTATATTAATGGTTGGATGATTAGGGCGACTAGATTAAGCGACCAATGACTAAGTGCATCTAGCCTGTCAGCCTCAATGTGCTATTCTAAGCAAATGTGTGTGTTTTGGGTGGAGGAAGGGTTGGGGGGCAAATTGTATTTATTTATTTTTTATTTAACCTTCACTTAACTAGGCAAGTCAGTTAAGAACAAATTCTTAAGGAGCATATGTTTGCATGTTTATGTTTGTGTGTGTTTAGGGGAGACCTAGTGTGTCCACACTAAACAATGAAATGGTTGCCCAACAATAACAGTACATGGTTTACTAGACTGACCATTAAGAGGACTACCATCACTGTTCACCTCCCCCTCCCATCCTATCCCCTCCCCATGCCTTTCCTCCCAGCAGGTGCTCTGCCACCTGACCTTGTCCTGCATGCGTTTCCATAGACATTACCTTGTCTTCCTAAGCCCAGCCATGGCGTGCTCTGATTATGTCATCCTACCAAAGCACAGGCGTCAGTCCCAGACTGAACACGGGAGATGTTTACGAGAGGGGAGAATTATGCTGCGCTTTGTGAGCCTTTTACTGTGTCAAATTAAGGTGTTACCACTGAGGATTATGGTGTTTTCCATTTGTCTTCGATGTGTCGTGCCAGCACGGTCATTTTTCTCCCTTTTTTCAGATGGATTTTGTCACTATGGGGTAAGGAAAATCACAGCCTACAGTACTGTGTACCTCACTTTAGAATACAAGACTGAGCCCCTAATCCCAGATGCTCCTCCTCTCATCACGCTCAAATGCATCCTCATGTTGGAAACACAACATGTAATGTATGCTGCATGACTCATAACATTACAGGCATATCCAATATGTGCGTAATATAGTCACAAATATGTGTATATTGTAAGCATTAGTACATGGTTTCTATACTCAGTTAGGTGCTTCTTTACCCTCACTAACTAATAGCCTTAAAAGTCCAGCTTTAAACAACCCTTTAGCTAATGTGGCACTGTAGCTGGGGCCCGACTCCATCCCCTAATTACTGTATATAATCCCCCCCTCGCCTGACCATGTGGCCCTGTTAGGAGGTCACCAGCTCTGGCCAAGCCCACAACAGAGCCGGGTGTGGGGGTAGGGTGGGGATAGGAGGACGGTGTTGGGGATAGTGAGTCTACAACGGATTACAACAAAGAAATAATGATCATAGTTTAGCATACACAAGACAAGCATTTTAGTGATTGCACTAGAAGGACATTGGTGTATATCATCGAATGACACCTTATGTAAAAAAAAAAATGTATGTACATTCACTATTATTATATTGCATTTCAAATGTGTTCAAAATACCATTCACACATGGCAATGCAAAACCCAATGAGTAAAACAAATACTTTTCATCAACAACTTATTTATTTAACATCATGTAGATGAAATATCTCTTTCAAATAAGTGTTACATTATATTGGTCCAACCATTTAAGCAGAAAATAGTTTGTAAGTATTGATTGTGGATCAGATAAATATTATTTTCTATTTAACTAGGCAAGTCAGTTAAGAACAAATTCTTATTTTCAATGGCAAACTAGGAGCAGTGGATTAACTGCCTTATTCAGGGGCAGAATGACAGATTTTCACCTTGTCAGCTCGAGGATTCGATCTTGCAACCTTTCGGTTACTAGTCAAACACTCTAACCACTAGGCTACCTGAGTGGTGTTATTTTTGTCAAAGACCAGACTACCCCCAGCTCATTTACTCTGGGCACTATTTCCCCTTCCTATTTTGTTAGAAAATCAGGAAATGTGGCCCAATGAAACGAGAAGCTGACTGATTCACTTTATATCTCTATTAGAAACAATGGCTGAAAGGAATTCTACTGCTGTCACATTCTCCAACCAAGACCATCATGCTAGAACACACTGCATCTATAATATTTAGCAAGTCTAGCTGCCTGGCTAGTGTGTTTTATTAACAGGAAAATGTAGAGTGGTTGTGTTGGCATTGATATAGGCCTAACATAATTACATTCCACCCTATACAGAGAAATCAAGTTCCTGAATAAACATTCTCTTATCGGCCCAAACAAAGTGAGATCTGGAAATTAACTCAATTTCATGGTTGTTGTTACCCATTTCATGTGAATACATGTTGACAGTGACACAAGGTTTCCACATCCTGTGTACCGTTAAATTGTCAGTACTAGCTCACAGCAATAGTTAGTACTGCAGCGACACCTATTGGCAAAGTGATGTTTCGACAACCTTGTGCCATTGTGACCAGGGCCCAGACGTTGCACCAGTTATTCTCAGAAGAGACAAAAAGGGAAAAGAAGGTGCGCTTGATATATCTTACATCTTACACCTTCTCTGATCCTTAATTTACATGGTTCATTTCCTTCTCATAATAACAAGTACATAACTACATCAGGCTATTTATTATGAGTATGCTGATCATATTTACCAGCTGCTTAATAAAACTCAGAGTGCTAAGACCATGACCAGAGATGCATAGGCCTACAGAATGCGGTTTCAAGAAACAACACCAGGGCTCTTTTATCAAGATTAAACATGTACATGAACTCTCTAGTCGAGGACAAATAAGGTTTCTCATGCAGAGGTTAAGTTGGTATTATGATGAGTCACTGAAGGTTTGTGGGAGAAGAGTGCACGACTAGGAAAGGTACATTTCCTGAAGTAAATGTGTATGCTTGCTTCAGCTATCTTAAAGAAATGGTATGGTATTGTAAGTTTAAATTGTTATTTATAACATAAGAATATTGTAACAACGGTAACAACTGCTATAGAAATGATAACCCTAACCCTAGATTAATGTACCCATGCCAACTCCACCTTGTCCACATCCCGGTTCAAACCTAACCCTCAACCACAACCCTAACCCTAGCCTCAACCACAACCCTAGCCTCAACCACAACCCTAACCCTAGCCTCAACCACAACCCCAACCCTAGCCTCAACCACAACCCTAACCCTAGCCTCAACCACAACCCCAACCCTAGCCTCAACCACAACCCTAAACCTAGCCTCAATTCTAACCCTAGCTTCATGTCCACATCCCAGTTCAACCCTAACCCTAGCTTCATGTCCACATCCCAGTTCAACCCTAACCCTAGCCTCATGTCCACATCCCAGTACAACCCTAACCCTAGCCTCATGTCCACATCCCAGTTCAACACTAACCCTTGCCTCAACCACAACCCTAACCCTAGCCTCATGTCCACATCCCGGTTCAACCCTAACTCTAGCCTCATGTCCACATCCCAGTTCAACCCTAACCCTAGCTTCATGTCCACATCCCAGTCCAACCCTAACCCTAACCCTAGCCTCATGCCCATATCCCGGTTCAACCCTAACCCTAGCTTCAACCACAACCCTTACCCTAGCTTCTTGTCCACATACCGGTTCAACCCTAACCCTAGCTTCATGTCCACATCCCGGTTCAACCCTAACCCTAGCTTCAACCACAACCCTAACCCTAGCTTCATGTCCACATACCGGTTCAACCCTAACCCTAGCTTCATGTCCTCATCCCGGTTCAACCCTAACCCTAGCTTCATGTCCACATCCCAGTTCAACCCTAACCCTAGCCTCATGTCCACATCCCAGTTCAACTCTAACCCTAGCCTCATGTCCACACCCCGGTTCAACCCTAACCCTATCCTCAACCACAACCCTAACCCTAGCTTCATGTCCACATCCCGGTTCAACCCTAACCCTAGCCTCATGTCCACATCCCAGTTCAACTCTAACCCTAGCTTCATGTCCACATCCCGGTTCAACCCTAACCCTATCCTCATGTCCACATCCCAGTCCAACTCTAACCCTAGCTTCATGTCCACATCCCTGTTCAACCCTAGCCTCATGTCCACATCCCAGTTCAACTCTAACCCTAGCTTCATGTCCACATCCCAGTTCAACCCTAACCCTAGCCTCAACCACAACCCTAACAGTGTTTCTTTGTAGTCTTAAACAAATCTACTTTGAAACAAACGTATACACCTCACACACATGGCTATGGGCTTATCAAAAAGAGGACACCTGTACCATGTCAGATATAGTGTTGAAATGTATTCAAATTTGAGTTTGCATCCCGATATTACGGTTTATATACATCTCAGAACACTGAAATTTAACAAAACCGTTTGACATAGAAACACCGGATTTTCTGTATTTTAAAAATAATATTGTTTATTAATTATGAAACTATTTAAAAAATATGAATAACATTCCACCAATGAGGCCACGAGTCATTTGACTGCAGGAAAGGGCTTCTGATATATAGCCATTGATTCTATAATAATAGAACTTAGAAATGCTTGATGAGCTTAGTTCAACTGTCATACCCCATCAGAATCAAATCAAATGTATTTATATAGCCCTTCGTACATCAGCTGATATCTCAAAGTGCTGTACAGAAACCCAGCCTAAAACCCCAAACAGCAAGCAATGCAGGTGTAGAAGCATGGTGGCTAGGAAAAATTCCCTAGAAAGGCCAAAACCTAGGAAGAAACCTAGAGAGGAACCAGGCTATGTGGGGTGGCCAATCCTCTTCTGGCTGTGCCGGGTGGAGATTATAACAGAACATGGCCAAGATGTTCAAATGTTCATAGATGACCAGCATGGTCAAATAATAATAATCACAGGCAGAACAGTTGAAACTGGAGCAGCAGCACGGCCAGGTGGACTGGGGACAGCAAGGAGTCATCATGTCAGGTAGTCCTGAGGCATGGTCCTAGGGCTCAGGTCCTCCGAGAGAGAGAAAGAAAGAGAGAAAGAGCGAATTAGAGAGAGCATACTTAAATTCACACAGGACACCGGATAGGACAGGATAAGTACTCCAGATATAACAAACTGACCCTAGCCCCCTGACACATAAATTACTGCAGCATAAATACTGGAGGCTGAGACAGGAGGGGTCAGGAGACCCTGTGGCCCCATCCGATGACACCCCCGGACAGGGCCAAACAGGAAGGATATAACCCCAGCCACTTTGACAAAGCACAGCCCCCACACCACTATATCTTCATCCACCAACTTACCATCTTGAGACAAGGCTGAGTATAGCCCACAAAGATCTCCGCCACGGCACAACCCAAGGGGGGGCACCAACCCAGACAGGAAGATCACATCAGTGACTCAACCCACTCAAGTGACGCACCCCTCCTAGGGACGGTATGAAAGAGCCCTAGTAAGCCAGTGACTCAGCCCCTGTAATAGGGTTAGAGGCAGAGAATCCCAGTGGAAAGAGGGGAACCGGCCAGGCAGAGACAGCAAGGGCGGTTCGTTCCTCCAGAGCCTTTCCGTTCACCTTCACACTCCTGGACCAGACTACACTCAATCATATGACCCACTGAAGAGATGAGTCTTCAGTAAAGACTTAAAGGTTGAGACCGAGTTTGTGTCTCTCACATGGGTAGGCAGACCATTCCATAGAAATGGAGCTCTATAGGAGAAAACCCTGCCTGCAGCTGTTTGCTTAGAAATTCTAGGGACAATTAGGAGGCCTGTGTCTTGTGACCGTAGCGTACGTGTAGGTATGTACGGCAGGACCAAATCAGAGAGATAGGTAGGAGCAAGCCCATGTAATGCTTTCTAGGTTAGCAGTAAAACCTTGAAATCAGCCCTTGCCTTGACAGGAACCCATGATATAAGCTTGTTTTACTCCAATGTGTGTAAACAATGTAGCCTACTTGTACACACACACTGTATAACTAGAAAACAATGCGTGCATGATCAATCCTTGCCTCCATAGCCATGTCTATGAATTTGAGAGGGGTTACATTTCTCTGCTGTTTAACCAAACAAGTTGCAGAGGGCCTTTAGATTTTTCTTAGAATTGGAGGCTGCAGATTTAAGTGTACTGCTGCCTAATTATTCCGTTTTTGATTGTTTATCCATTTTTTCGATCATTCCAATCAGCACTTCAGATGAACAAAAACAACTCCCGTCACAACGCCTCTCCCCTATTTGACCTAGATATTTTGTGTGTATGTATTGATATGTAGGCTATGTGTGCTGTTTTTAAATGTATGTAGTTCTGTCATTGAGCTGTTCTTGTCTATTAATATTCTGTATTGTGTCATGTTCTGTGTGGACCCCAGGAAGAGTAGCAGTGTCTTTTCCAACAGCTAATGGGGATCCTAATAAATTACCAAACATTGGCTATATTGTAAAAATTAATGAAAAAATGTAAGGTTAGGGTTAGGCATTAGGTTTAGCAGTGTGGTTAAGGTTAGGGTTAAGGCTAGGTTTGACTTTGTGCCTGTGCCAGTTAGAGAACACTCTGAAGAGCAGCCTCCAGAACAAGATGCATGAAAAAAAATGCTAACCTGCAAAAATGACATGAAAGTCGAATAGGCCTATACCTAGCCTACATTATATTTGTCCCACTATTAAATCGGGGAGGGGACTGTGGATTTTTCTCTGTCCATCAGTACGTTCCTTTGTACATTAGGCTTACGCAGTATCCCAGACAGCACTGGGATGATTTTGATGTAACTTGATAGTGAATGATGCGTCTTGCCATAGCGATCAGGCATTTACAAAGTTACACTGATTGGCCCTAGGCGGGAGCTGTGGTCATTGACTGAAATGTGTTCGTCATATGCAATATCTCAATTGGCCCAAGGGGGCGTGCATCATTTGTGGCGGACGACATGATACTGCAACCTCTTGCCTTATTTTTTATAAATTGACACAAAAACATATTTAAAAAATAAGGGTTTCTATTTTGAAGGAATTCAGATAAAAAAATTCCACAAGAGGGGTCAAGAACACATCTGTGTTATCACTGCTACCTCCTCCTAATGTACAGTGCCTTGCGAAAGTATTCGGCCCCCTTGAACTTTGCGACCTTTTGCCACATTTCAGGCTTCAAACATAAAGATATAAAACTGTATTTTTTTGTGAAGAATCAACAACAAGTGGGACACAATCATGAAGTGGAACAACATTTATTGGATATTTCAAACTTTTTTAACAAATCAAAAACTGAAAAATTGGGCGTGCAAAATTATTCAACCCCTTTACTTTCAGTGCAGAAAACTCTCTCCAGAAGTTCAGTGAGGATCTCTGAATGATCCAATGTTGACCTAAATGACTAATGATGATAAATACAATCCACCTGTGTGTAATCAAGTTTCCGTATAAATGCACCTGCACTGTGATAGTCTCAGAGGTCCGTCAAAACCGCAGAGAGCATCATGAAGAACAAGGAACACACCAGGCAGGTCCGAGATACTGTTGTGAAGAAGTTTAAAGCCGGATTTGGATACAAAAATATTTCCCAAGCTTTAAACATCCCAAGGAGCACTGTGAAAGCGATAATATTGAAATGGAAGGAGTATCAGACCACTGCAAATCTTCCAAGACCTGGCCGTCCCTCTAAACTTTCAGCTCATACAAGGAGAAGACTGATCAGAGATGCAGCCAAGAGGCCCATGATCACTCTGGATGAACTGCAGAGATCTACAGCTGAGGTGGGAGACTCTGTCCATAGGACAACAATCAGTCGTATATTGCACAAATCTGGCCTTTATGGAAGAGTGGCAAGAAGAAAGCCATTTCTTAAAGATATCCATAAAAAGTGTTGTTTAAAGTTTGCCACAAGCCACCTGGGAGACACACCAAACATGTGGAAGAAGGTGCTCTGGTCAGATGAAACCAAAATTGAACTTTTTGGCAACAATGCAAAACGTTATGTTTGGCGTAAAAGCAACACAGCTGAACACACCATCCCCACTGTCAAACATGGTGGTGGCAGCATCATGGTTTGGGCCTGCTTTTCTTCAGCAGGGACAGGGAAGATGGTTAAAATTGATGGGAAGATGGATGGAGCCAAATACAGGACCATTCTGGAAGAAAACCTGATGGAGTCTGCAAAAGACCTGAGACTGGGACGGAGATTTGTCTTCCAACAAGACAATGATCCAAAACATAAAGCAAAATCTACAATGGAATGGTTCAAAAATAAACATATCCAGGTGTTAGAATGGCCAAGTCAAAGTCCAGACCTGAATCCAATCGAGAATATGTGGAAAGAACTGAAAACTGCTGTTCACAAATGCTCTCCATCCAACCTCACTGAGCTCGAGCTGTTTTGCAAGGAGGAATGGGAAAAAATGTCAGTCTCTCGATGTGCAAAACTGATAGAGACATACCCCAAGCGACTTACAGCTGTAATCGCAGCAAAAGGTGGCGCTACAAAGTATTAACTTAAGGGGGCTGAATAATTTTGCACGCCCAATTTTTCAGTTTTTGATTTGTTAAAAAAGTTTGAAATATCCAATAAATGTCGTTCCATTTCATGATTGTGTCCCACTTGTTGTTGATTCTTCACAAAAAAATACAGTTTTATATCTTTATGTTTGAAGCCTGAAATGTGGCAAAAGGTCGCAAAGTTCAAGGGGGCTGAATACTTTCGCAAGGCACTGTATCACAATTTCTGTCTTTAGATTACCCCCCTGCCTTTACCATATTTCATCTGACTGAATGGTTGAAAAGGAATTGGAGAGTCATGGTGCTGTAGCTGCATTTAAGTTGATTCTATTGTTGTTAGAGGGCTGTGTATTCATGTCCTCGGGAAACTGTACAGCTGTATGTAAATAAGACAGCACGAACTGCACATGGCCCACGAGTGCCACGGGCCAATCGCTGGCGTTCCTACATCCTTTCTCGTAGCAACAAGATTACACATTCCGAATTCCTCCTGCCCAGGCTGTGTGCTGAACAAAGGCAGTGTAGGCCGTAGTTGGTGGTGCCTCTGTATAGCCCATAGGCTGCTCTAGGGCCAGGCATTGAGGATTCTTCTAAGTACATTTTCAAGCAATTGCTAAGACTATGACTAATCATCAATGATGTGCGTGATGATGATGATGATGATGATGATGATGATGATGATGATGATGATGATATCATTGTTGTCACACCCTGGTCAAAGTATTTTGTGTTTATCTTTATTTATTTGGTCAGGCCAGGGTGTGGCATGGGTTTTTGTATGTGGTGTGTATGTGTGGGGATTGTAGCTAGTGGGGTGTTCTAGCTAAGTCTATGGCTGTCTGAAGTGGTTCTCAATCAGAGGCAGGTGTTTATCGTTGTCTCTGATTGGGAACCATATTTAGGCAGCCATATTCTTTGAGTTTGTCGTGGGTGATTGTCCTTAGTGTCAGTTTGCACCAGTTTAGGCTGTTTCGGTTTCATTACGTTTATTATTTTACACTGTTTGTATTTAGATTCGTGTTGCTATAGTCACAATAAACATGGATCGTAATCTACACGCCGCATTTTGGTCCGACTCTCCTTCTCATAAAGAAAACTGTTACAGAATCACCCACCACAAAGGGACCAAGCAGCGTGTCAACAGGCAAGAACAGCCCAAAGTGGAGTACAGTATGGACTATACTTCTTGGGAGGAGATAGACAGGTGGGCGGTCGACCCAGGGAGAGTGCCGGAGCCCGCCTGGGATTCGATGGAGCAGTGCGCGGAAGGATATAGGAGAATGGAGTTTGCGAAGCAAGCAAGGCGGCGCGGACGGAGGCCCCATAGTCAGCCCCAAAAATTTCTTGGGGGGGGGCTCAGGGAGAGTGTGGCAGAGTCAGGAGCCAGACCTGAGCCAACTCTCCCTGTTTATCGTGAGGAGCCAAGGAGGAGACCAGAGCCGGTGTTGGAGGTGAGCGAAACAGAGACTGTGAAGGAGTTAATGGGGAAATTGGAGGAGAGAGAAATGAGGGAGTTGCTGTGTTGGTGTTTTAAACATGGAATTCGCCCGACGGAGCGTGTCGGGGATTTGATGGCACCTGGGTCAGCGCTCCATACTCGTCCTGAGGTGCGTGTTAGTCGGCTGGTTAAGATGGTGCCAGTCTCACGTACCAGGCCTCCTGTGCACCTCCCTAGCCTTGCACGTCCTGTGCCAGCACCGCTCTCAAGATCTCCAGTACGCCTTCACGGTCTAACCCATCCTGTGCCACCTCCACACCCCAGCCCTCCGGTAGCAGCTCCCCGCACCAGGCTTCCTGTGCGTGTCCTCGGCCCAGTACCACCAGTGCCAGCACCACGCATCAGGCCTATAGTGCGCCTCGCCTGTCCAGCGCTGTCGGAGCCCTCCTCCTCTCCAGCGCTGTCGGAGTCTCCCGCCTGTTTAGCGCTGTTAGAGCCTTCCTTCTCTACAGCGCTGCCGGAGTCTCCCGCCTGTTCAGAGCTGCCAGTTAGCATAGAGCTGCCAGTTAGCATAGAGCTGCCAGTTAGCATAGAGCTGCCAGTTAGCATAGAGCTGCCAGTTAGCATAGAGCTGCCAGTTAGCATAGAGCTGCCAGTCTGCAAGGAGCTGCCAGTCTGCAAGGAGCTGCCAGTCTGCAAGGAGCTGCCAGTCTGCAAGGAGCCGCCAGAGCTGCCTGTCTGCAGGATGCCGCCAAAGCTGCCAGTCTGCAAGGAGCCGCCAGAGCTGCCAGTCTGCAAGGAGCCGCCAGAGCTGCCAGTCTGCAAGGAGCCGCCAGAGCTGCCAGTCAGCATGGAGCCGCCAGGGCCGCCAGTCAGCATGGAGCAGCCAGGGCCGCCAGTCAGCATGGAGCAGCCAGGGCCGCCAGTCAGCATGGAGCAGCCAGGGCCGCCAGTCAGCATGGAGCAGCCAGTCAGCATGGAGCAGCCAGAGCAGCCAGTCAGCATGGAGCAGCCAGTCAGCATGGAGCAGCCAGAGCTGCCAGTCAGCATGGAGCAGCCAGTCAGCATGGAGCAGCCAGAGCTGCCAGTCAGCATGGAGCAGCCAGTCAGCATGGAGCAGCCAGAGCTGCCAGTCAGCATGGAGCAGCCAGTCAGCATGGAGCAGCCAGAGCTGCCAGTCATCATGGAGCAGCCAGTCAGCATGGAGCAGCCAGATCTGCCAGTCGACCAGACTCTTCCAGATCTGCCAGTCGACCAGACTCTTCCAGATCTGCCAGTCGACCAGACTCTCCCAGATCTGCCAGTTGACCAGACTCTTCCAGATCTGCCAGTCGACCAGACTCTTCCAGATCTGCCAGTCGACCAGACTCTTCCAGATCTGCCAGTCGACCAGAATCTTCCAGATCCGCCAGTCGACCAGACTCTTCCAGATCCGCCAGTCGACCAGACTCTTCCAGATCTGCCAGTCGACCAGACTCTTCCAGATCTGCCAGTCGACCAGACTCTTCCAGATCTGCCAGTCGACCAGACTCTTCCAGATCTGCCAGTCGACCAGACTCTTCCAGATCTGCCAGTCGACCAGACTCTTCCAGATCTGCCAGTCGACCAGACTCTTCCAGATCTGCCAGTCGACCAGACTCTTCCAGATCTGCCAGTCAGCCAGGATCTGCCGAAACCACCAGCCAGCCAGGTAGATTCATCAACCTGCCTGAGCTTCCTCTCACTCCTGAGCTTCCTCTCACTCCTGAGCTTCCCCTCAGTCCCGAGCTGCCTCAGTCCCGAGCTGCCCCTCAGTCCCGATCTGCTCCTCAGTCCAGTGGGGTTCTGGGTGAGGACTACTAGGCCATGGTCGGCGGCGAGGGTGGACTATCCAGGGACGCGAGGAGAAGGGACTAAGACATTGATTGAGTGGGGTCCACGTCCCGCACCGGAGCCGCCACCATGGACAGACGCCCACCCGGACCCTCCCTATTGTTTTGAGGTGCGTTCGGGAGTCCGCACCTTAGGGGGGGGGTTCTGTCACACCCTGGTCAAAGTATTTTGTGTTTATCTTTATTTATTTGGTCAGGCCAGGGTGTGGCATGGGTTTTTGTATGTGGTGTGTATGTGTGGGGATTGTAGCTAGTGGGGTGTTCTAGCTAAGTCTATGGCTGTCTGAAGTGGTTCTCAATCAGAGGCAGGTGTTTATCGTTGTCTCTGATTGGGAACCATATTTAGGCAGCCATATTCTTTGAGTTTGTCGTGGGTGATTGTCCTTAGTGTCCTTAGTGTCAGTTTGCACCAGTTTAGGCTGTTTCGGTTTTCATTACGTTTATTATTTTACACTGTTTGTATTTAGATTCGTGTTGCTATAGTCACAATAAACATGGATCGTAATCTACACGCCGCATTTTGGTCCGACTCTCCTTCTCATAAAGAAAACTGTTACAATTGTAGCATGCATAGTGGGTCACTTAATAGGCTAAAGACCTAAAAAAAATAAAAAATAATAATAAACAACTTTTTTTTTTTTTAAACCTACCTTACCTACTGAGGTTGAATGTAAATGTCAAATGTAGGACAGGCTCATAAACACCCCGAGGGCCCATGCAGCAATGCTCTTTTTGAAACAACATTTTGTAGGCTAACATTGTAGTTGTATTCGGTGGATTTAACATATTGCTAGATATTACTGCACCATTGGAGGTAAAAACATAAGCATTTCTCTGCACCTGCGATAACATCTAAAATTAGACTTTGAGGTTAATGACATTAGTTTGAACGTGTTGACCAGTGTATATTGCGGGTGGCACATTTTTTAAAACTAGTTTTCCCTTATAGGCCTCAGTGGAGATAGGTATTCCGTTAGTTTAAAAGCACCACATTTGTGATTCCGTTTAATTATCCCACCGCTGAACAACCAGGGACTGCCAGTAATTGACTAAGTCAGGCAGGTCACGTCAAAGAATAGGACTGAATTCAATTCTCCAGCTTTATGCAAATAGGGTGTCACAGAGGTCAGGGCAGGCGCGTGGCTTGTGCCTCCAAAGGCACACGCTTCAAACTTCCAATTCCAACAAAGGCGGAAAGTAAAATAATGGGGGAAGTCCCCCCTTCAACCCCGAACACATAGGCCTATTCAAATAAATGCCCTACGCCTCTCCCTAGTGCTATCCTCCTCGCGCGCCAACTTTTTTTTGTCTACTATCCCCAAAGGATGAAAAAAAAATCCAATAACAATCAAAGCTCCCGAGATAACAGACCGGTTGGGAGACACCATACAAAGGCTGGGGTGTGTGTGTGTGTGGCCATGCATTTGTGCGTGTGCGTCCTGAGCATATTCCAAACTAGATTGCTGCTGAGGACAGTGTCGGTTTCTCCTATTGTGGGACATGCTTATTCTTCATAACAACATTATCTGATGCCTATTTTAAATCAATGTTGACAAGTTAAAAGGAAAGGCATAAGGAAACGGGCTGAAGGTAATGATTTTGTCTGGGTTGATACCCCTAATATATAATTTCTCTTTCAAAACAGGAATTGGGAATGTTGTCTTTTATTTGTATTTTATTTCAATGCACAATAACACATTATCCACAGGCCTATTTCATACAGGAACTTATAGAATTGCAACAATATGCCATAGGCCTACACGCCATTTTGATGTTAAGCACAAAAGAGGCTAAAAACATGAATCAATGCAACTGACTGCTTAGATTGATTAACATTATCAATATATATATATATATATATATATATATATATATATATATATATTTAACTAGGCAAATCAGTTAAGAACAAATTATTATTTACAATGACGGCCTACCCTGGCCAAACCCTAACCCGGACGACACCGCCCTATGGGTCCTTACACTGTAAAACGAAGAGCTTAGGATCTGAACACATAACTAAAAACTTTTCTGTAACACGTTTTAAATGTGTCAAGGATTTAGAATTTCAATGTTTTAACACTGTAGGGTGTGAAGAGGTATTTGCGTATTTCCCAGCATGCCTTTCAGGTGAAACCCATGACTGTGTTTGTTAGTGACCGAGACATGGTTGTTGCATTATTGCAATCACTTATTGCTTAAGTGAATGTGTTTCAATTAGAAGTAAATATTAGCATATGGCTGTTAGTTATTGTCTAGTCACTCTTAACATTATGGTCTGAAAATCCTGGCTCATAGACCTGCAAGTTTCTAAAATGATTAGTTAGTCCTATCAGAATACAGCCAGAGGGAGGATATCCAAGAATTTGAATATTATATCACTCACAACCTGCACACAGAATGACTGCTATGGTGAAGGACTTAATAAACAAGATTGGCAAATTCGCCACTACCTATCAATTAATCAATGTGCAAGAAGAAACATAGATATTAAAACAAACTATTCTGAAAATCAACCTGCAGCAAAACATGCTGGGAAATATTATAATGCAGCCCCTCCCATTTATTTTTCAGTGGGCGGGTTCAATTATATTGAGACCGCGGGACACTGGTCTGTGGCCCGCAGGGTTGGGGAGTAACGGAATGCATGTAATTTTGTGCAGTTTTTTGTAACTATAAATTGTTAAATTACTAGCAAAAATATTGTAATCAGATTACAGATACTTTTGAAAAACTAGATGATTACTTCAAGGATTACTTTTAAATTCAGAAAGAATGTTTGCGAAAATAAATCTGACACGTCTCTGTTTTCTCAGTGACATTCAAATCAGCATTGAAACAAGGTGCAAGTTTAAGTTTGTTCCACCTGAGCGAGTCTGACCACAAGTCAGAGACCACTATGAAGGTAGGCCTTGAAATACATCCACAGGTACACCTCCAAATGACTCAAAGTATGTCAATTAGCCTATCAGAAGCTGTTTAAAGGCACAGTCAACTTAGTGTATGTAAACTTCTGACCCACTGGAATTGTGATACAGTGAATTATAAGTGAAATAATCTGTCTGTAAACAACTGTTGGAAAAATGATTTGTGTCATGCACAAAGTAGATGTCCTAACCGACTTGCCAAAACCATAGTTTGTTAACAAGAAATTTGTGGAGTGGTTGAAAAACTAGTTTTAATGACTCCAACCTAAGTGTATGTAAACTTCCGACTTCAACTGCATATATACACTGCTCAAAAAAATAAAGGGAACACTTAAACAACACAATGTAACTCCAAGTCAATCACACTTCTGTGAAATCAAACTGTCCACTTAGGAAGCAACACTGATTGACAATAAATTTCACATGCTGTTGTGCAAATGGAATAGACAACAGGTGGAAATTATAGGCAATTAGCAAGACATCCCCCAATAAAGGAGTGGTTCTGCAGGTGGTGACCACAGACCACTTCTCAGTTCCTATGCTTCCTGGCTGATGTTTGGTCACTTTTGAATGCTGGCGGTGCTTTCACTCTAGTGGTAGCATGAGACGGAGTCTACAACCCACACAAGTGGCTCAGGTAGTGCAGCTCATCCAGGATGGAACATCAATGCGAGCTGTGGCAAGAAGGTTTGCTGTGTCTGTCAGCGTAGTGTCCAGAGCATGGAGGCGCTACCAAGAGACAGGCCAGTACATCAGGAGACGTGGAGGAGGCCATAGGAGGGCAACAACCCAGCAGCAGGACCGCTACCTCCGCCTTTGTGCAAGGAGTAGCAGGAGGAGCACTGCCAGAGCACTGCAAAATGACCTCCAGCAGGCCACAAATGGGCATGTGTCTGCTCAAACGGTCAGAAACAGACTCCATGAGGGTGGTATGAGGGCCCGACGTCCACAGGTGGGGGTTGTTCTTACAGCCCAACACCGTGCAGGACGTTTTTCATTTGCCAGAGAACACCAAGATTGGCAAATTCGCCACTGACGCCCTGTGCTCTTCACAGATGAAAGCAGGTTCACACTGAGCACATGTGACAGACGTGACAGTCTGGAGACGCCGTGGAGAACGTTCTGCCATGACCAGTTTGGCGGAGGGTCAGTTATGGTGTGGGGTGGCATTTCTTTGGGGGGCCGCACAGCCCTCCATGTGCTCGCCAGAGGTAGCCTGACTGCCATTAGGTACCGAGATGAGATCCTCAGACCCCTTGTGAGACCATATGCTGGTGCGGTTGGCCCTGGGTTCCTCCTAATGCAAGACAATGCTAGACCTCATGTGGCTGGAGTGTGTCAGCAGTTCCTGCAAGAGGAAGGCATTGCTGCTATGGACTGGCCCGCCCGTTCCCCAGACCTGAATCCAATTGAGCACATCTGGGACATCATGTCTTGCTCCATCCACCAACGCCACGTTGCACCACAGACTGTCCAGGAGTTGGTGGATGCTTTAGTCAAGGTCTGGGAGGAGATCCCTCAGGAGACCATCCGCCACCTCATCAGGAGCATGCCCAGACGTTGTAGGGAGGTCATACAGGCACGTGGAGGCCACACACACTACTGAGCCTCATTTTGACTTGTTTTAAGGACATGACATCAAAGTTGGATCAGCCTGTAGTGTGGTTTTCCAATTTAATTTTGAGTGTGACTCCAAATCCAGACCTCCATGGGTTGATAAATGTGATTTCCATTGATCATTTTTGTGTGATTTTGTTGTCAGCACATTCAACTATGTAAAGAAAAAAGTATTTAATAAGAATATTTCATTCATTCAGATCTAGGATGTGTTATTTTAGTTCCCTTTATTTTTTTGAGCAGTGTATATCAACTCAGCAAAAAAAGAAACATCCTCTCACTGTCAACTGCGTTTATTTTCAGCAAACCAGATACTGATACCAGATACATGTGTAAATATTTGTATGAACATAACAAGATTCAACAACTGAGACATAAACTGAACAAGTTCCACAGACATGTGACTAACAGAAATTGAATAATGTGTCCCTGAACAAAGGGGGGGTCAAAATCAAAAGTAACAGTCAGTATCTGGTGTGGCCACCAGCTACATTAGGTACTGTGGTGCATCACCTCCTCGTGGACTGCACCAGATTTGCCCGTTCTTGCTGTGCGATGTTACCCCACTCTTCCACCAAGGCACCTGCAATTTCCCTGACATTTCTGGGGGGAATGGCCCTAGCCCTCATCCAACAGGTCCCAAATGTGCTCAATGGGATTGAGATCCGGGCTCTTCGCTGGCCATGGAAGAACACTGACATTCCTGTCTTGCAGGAAATCACTCACAGAACGAGCAATATGGCTGGTGGCATTGTCATGCTGGAGGGTCATGTCAGGATGAGCCTGCAGGAAGGGTACCACATGAGGGAGGAGGATGTATCCCCTGTAATGCACAGCGTTGAGATTGCCTGCAACAAGCTCAGTCCATTGACGCTGTGACACACCTCCCCAGACCATGACGGACCCTCCACCTCCAAATCAATCCCGCTCCAGAGTACAGGCCTCGGTGTAATGCTCATTCCTTCGACGATAAACGCGAATCTGACCATCACTCCTGGTGAGACAAAACCGTGACTTATCAGTGAAGAGCACTTTTTGTCAGTCCTGTCTGGTCCAGTGACGGTAGGTTTGTGTCCATAGGCGACGTTGTTGCCGGTGATGTCTGGTGAAGACCTGCCTTACAACAGGCCTAAAAACCCTCAGTCCAGCCTCTCTCAGCCTATTGCGGACAGTCTGAGCACTGATGGGGGGATATTGCGTTCACGGTGGGATGGCAGGGTAGCCTAGTGGTTAGAGCGTTGGACTAGCAGCCGAAAGGTTCTGCCCCTGAACGACGCAGTTGACAGTGAGAGGATGTTTCTTTTTTTGCTGAGTTGATATACACTGCTCAAAAAAATAAAGGGAACTAAAATAACACATCCTAGATCTGAATGAATGAAATATTCTTATTAAATACTTTTTTCTTGCCCCCTTTTTTCTTTACATAGTTGAATGTGCTGACAACAAAATCACACAAAAATGATCAATGGAAATCACATTTATCAACCCATGGAGGTCTGGATTTGGAGTCACACTCAAAATTAAATTGGAAAACCACACTACAGGGCAAAGGCAAAGGTTGGCTACTTTGAAGAATTTAAAATATAAAATATATTTTGATTTATTTAACACTTTTTTGGTTACTACATGATTCCATATGTGTTATTTTATAGTGTTGATGTCTTCCCTATTATTCTACAATATAGAAAATGGTAATAATGAAGAAAAACCCTTGAATGAGAAGGTGTGTCCAAACTTTTGACTGGTACTGTATATCCATTTTCTTAAAGAATATGGTCATAGTCATAGTTCAACTGTCACACTCCATGAGAACCCAAAATGTAAGTTTATCTTTGTACATGTAAACAAACACTGTATAGCCTCATAACATGGTTAAGACAATAATTTTGATACAATGGATGGTCAGTACTTGCATCCATAGCTCTGTCTATTAATCTGACAGTGGTTGCATTTCTCCAGTCCTATCCCTCAGTTTTTTACCAAAACAGAGGTGGGATGACCGTTTTGTTATTGTTTCATCTCTGGATTTGCCCTTTAAACTGCTGCATATTATCAAGATAACAAAGTGTCACCAACAAAAAGGTAAACAATTGGCCTATAGCAAATGCAGCATATTGCATTCATTTTTCACATGTAAAAAGCACATTTCAGTGGTGCTCAAAGCATGCCATTCCATGAGTGCAACATTTATTTTTCAACTCGAATCAATGAGCCCAGTCAGTCCTTCATGACATCAAAATCATAAACAACAGAGTACGGCTGGCTAATAAATCCTTAGTTTTGGGGTTATGCTCGGGTAAAACAATTTGGCTAATCTATACTTTCATATTTCCAAATCCTATTCTTGAAAATCAAGAGGTATAACATTTATTGGAATGACTGGAATTCTGATTGACTTTGGTTTTTCATGTAAAGATATCATTTAATCGTATTATTATTTGTAGTAGAAAGTGATGGGTTTCAAGAAGCCTACATAACCAAACCATATAGTCAAATGTAACATCCATATATGGCCAGCTATGTAAACTCTTAAAATGTATTTATCCTGCAATAGATGTCATTCAGTAGGTAACATACATTTTTGTCTTCTTCTCATGCCTCTTAAGGGGAAAGTAATCAACAAAAGTAACTGAATGTAATCAGATTACGTTACTGAGTTTGGGTAATCCAAAAGTTACTTTACTGATTACAATTTTGGACAAGTAACTTGTAACTGTAATTACATTTAGAAAGTAACCTACCCAACCTTGATGGCCTGTGATGTGAACGGGCAAAAACGGTGAGGGATGAGCGCTCTTCTCAAATGGAACAGTAATCTGCGCCGCTCGGTTATGTTGTCAACAAGGAAGCATGGTGCACCGTCCAGAAACATACGACAAATTTTCAAACTAGTTTTCATCGGGGAGGCAGATAGTGTTTTTATCAAGAGCAATCACTTTTGCATGTAAAAACAGAATCCTACTTTTTACTGCACATACTTAATAACGTCACTTTTGTTTTGAGACGACTTCGGCATTTGACCACCATTTTTCCTCATGCAGCGCAACACATCCTTTGCATAGACTGGATCAGGCTGTTGATTGTGGCCTGTAGAATGTTGTCCCATTCCTCTTCAATGGCTGTGCGAAGTTGCTGGATATTGACGGGAACTGGAACATGCTGTCGTACACGTTGACCCAGAGCATACCAAACATGCTCAATGGTCTGGTGAGAATGCAGGTCATGGAAGAACTGGAACATTTTCAGCTTCCAGGAATTGTGTTCTGATCCTTGCGACATGGGGCCAGGCATCATCATGGTTAAACATGAGGTGATAACGGCAGAGGAATGGCACGACAATGGGCCCCAGGATCTTTTCACTGTATCTCTGTGCATGCAGATTTCCATAAATAAAATGCAATTGTGTTCATTGTCTGTAAATTATGCCTGCCCATACCATAACCCCACCGCCACCATGGGGCACTCTGTTCATAACCTTGACATCAGCAAACCACTCATCCACACAACGCCATACACGTGGTCTGTGGTTGTGAGGCCGGTTGGACGTACTGCCAAATTCTCTTAAATGACATTGGAGGAGGCTTATGGTAGAGAAATGAACATTCAATTATCTGGCAACAGCTCTGGCAATTCCTCCAGTCAGCATGCCAATAGTACACGCCCTAAAAAATTGAGACATCTGTGGCGTTATGTTGTGTGACAAAGTGCACATTTTAGATTGGCCTTTTTTGTCCCCATCACAAGGTGCACCTGTGTAATGATCATGTTATTTAATCATCTTCTTGACATACCACACCTGTCAGGTGGATGGATTATCTTGGCAAAGTAGAAATGCGCACTAGCATGGAAGTAAACAAATTTGTGCACAACATTTTAGAGAAATAAGCCTTTTGGAAATATGGAAAATTTCTGGGATCTTTTATTTAATCTCATGAAACATGGGACCAACACTTTAAATGACGCATTTATATTTTTGTTCAGTGTAGGTAAGATGACAGATTCCTAACACTGATCTGAATAAAAGGCATGGAAAGTCACATCAATTTCTAGTGACAATGCACTCTAAACAGCATGATGGGAAAGTAAACACTAGTGTTTAAAATCTGAACACAGGAGATATAGGTGTTCTCCTGGTTGGAAAGTGACTGGAAAAAGCTGACTATCATGTTTAATCTTGCATACTAAACAACCTGTATTTAATATAAGAACAATAATTGGCTAATCTAAATGCCTTATGTTTAAGTTTTAAACACTGACATTTAGTTAATAGGTAAACCTGTCACACGTTTCATGGCTTTACAGTTAGGCTATGGAAGATGTTTGGTCTGTGACCTTTACCATTTATTGATTTCAAACGTTTTTGTTGCCCTTTACAAGACAGCACTGATTCAGATAATAATATGTATTTTATTATGTTGGGGGTTGGGTCTGTATATATGTAATGTGTTTTTTTTTCAGCCAGATTGTAGACGTGTGATGAAAATGGTTAATTTCACTGACAATGACATGACAGACTGTTTCTATTGTTGAGTTGAGACGTTTGACGTTGGAGGTATTCAATGTTTGCCACAACTAGGGAGCAGAATTTATTTAAACGTTGATGATAAAATAATTGGGATCCCCTTCACATCAGGGCCCGAATTCCCAAAACGTAAAATAACTTCACAAATGGAGTTACTTTTTTGGTGATTTTTAGTCTCTTGATGTTGAAATCACATTAAATTAAATTGTTCAACGGGTTGAATGCCACTGGACGTCTATGCTTAAGGCGCATTTGAGCAGCGCATTGAGCACTGATCTGCATAAATGTACTGGTGCTGTGCCTCTTCCCTCTGCCTCTTTACCCCCAAACTGGCACAAGTCTGACCCCCCCCCCCCCCCCCCCCCCCCCCTCTTGAATCGTGTGTTTTGATGAATGGATGGACGGCTGCGGTACGTGTGTGTTGAATACTCTCAGAGGACATGGGAGGATAAAGGCTGGATAAGTGTGGTGTGGCTCTGTGTAATCTGCATAATGGCAAGGGACCGTCAAGGACGGGACAAGTGGTCTGGGGGGGACTCCGCAATGGGGGAGGCTGACATCTGTCGCTGTGCTCCTCAGAGACTCCCGGTGGATCATGTTGCCGGGCCTTTCTATTCACGGCTGGACTGCTGCCATCTGCGTCCTAACTGACGCACAATGACCGCTCGGGGCCTTTATAAAGACGGAGACAAACGACAGAGGGCCAGTGTGGACAAGTACTGCAGAGCGAATAGGGCGCACTGCGATTAGACACGCCTCATTCCAATTTCTGGCCTCAACTTTAACAGCAAAATCTTATTGAGGTTGTTTATAACGCGTCGAGTGTGCTTCCTGACAGTAACCATGCCAAAGGGTTTCCTTATAAAACGTTCTAAAAAGGCTGGTCCTGTTTCATACAGGATACGCGAGGAGGACTTGGCGCTGGACGCCAACTGCTCTTCGCTGGTCGAGAATGCCCCGGCTCATGCACTGCCTTCCGTGTGCCACAACTTTATCAGAGTTCCCAGCCGGGGTATTTTCGGTGGAATTCCAGAGTCTCACTGTGCGCCTTCACTGAGCCCGACCCGGCCTGACAGCGAGGGATATCAATACACACCCGTGGACGCCGCTCATCAAATGCTAAGCTCTCTTTCTTCTGCTCCAGCAGATACCTGCCCCGAGGCAAATTTGGGAAGTTTCACCATTGATGGTTCCCCAGTGTCGTCGTCTCTTCAGGAGATGACCACCAGACTGGACACCATGTGCGGGAATGCTAAATATGCAGCAGTGAAGCGGCCTGCCACCTCCAATGCTAAATCTCCCCATACTAATTCTAAAAAGCGCAAGTCCTCAAGCTCCCAAAACCAAGAGAAGAAGTCCAGCCACCGGGATGAGGTAACCACATCTCCCGTCCTCGGATTGCGCATTACAGAGGAGGCAGATGATGAGGTGAAGCAACGCTCCAACACCAGCATTCCGCTTGGAGAATTCATCTGTCAGCTTTGCAAGGAGCGGTATGCAGACCCTCTCACTTTGGCCTTCCACATGTGCTCTCGCATCGTCCGAATCGAATATCGCTGCGACGAGTGTGACAAAGTTTTTAGTTGTCCCGCTAACCTGGCCTCCCACCGACGTTGGCACAAGCCAAAGGGTTTTCAAGTGGAGAGAGTATCATCACAGAGAGAGGAGAGCCGACCTGACACACCAACAGCCAGAGAGGCGCTCCCACCCTCCCCGCCACCCTCAGACTCGGGCTCTGATGAAGAAATGATGTTCAGCTGCCCACAGTGCTCAAAGAAATTCAGAAAACAAGCGTACCTGAGGAAACACTTGGCCTTGCACAATAGGAAGGCAGCTAGTCATCCTCAGAATCAGTCTCATTCGGCCAAAGACTCCGACCAACAACCCAGCAGCCTGCTCGAGTCCCGCCCAGAAACACCCGAGCCCTCCTCCAAATACGCAGTGACTGAGTGCATCACAAAGGTGACCGGAGAGGTGTTTCCGTGTCGATTTTGTAGTGAAAATGTATTCTCCTCTTCTGGCCTCACCAGACACATAAACAAATATCACCCAACAGAGAGCAGACAGGTCATTGTTTTGTCTCAAACGATTTAATAACATCAGACTGTTTGTTTCGGGCATTATGACTGAATTCCATGTTTGGACAGAGTTCTTTTAAACAATTGTTGTGAAATCAGAAATATTTCTCCTGAATAGTTGGCAATAGTTTTGTGTAAATTAGTTTTGTTTTCTACAAAGTTATATTTATCTATCTATCTAATCAATTATTTATTTGAAATTTATTTATTTGTTTATTTAATAATGTATGTGTTTGTTTATTTATCTGCCCACATTTGTATTAATCATGTTGCTTTTGACTGTGATGATTTGCGTAATGATAAAAACGCTATTTCGCATTGCCTCTAATTACCTCTGACCAAATTAATGTCATATTTTTCGTTGAAACAATATTACCAGGCCAACTTCTTCCTAAAATAATAAAGGGAGTATAAATCTACTATGCAATTGTGTATTTGTGTATTTATTATTATATTTATATATTTATATGTATTATATTATATGTCATGGTGTTTTTACTTTTTGTTAGGTTAGATCCATTTCCTGCAACATATACTTACCATACATACCATATAATCTCCAACACCAATTCTAAAAGTATGCTCTTTATTTAGAGCTAATAGGCTATTAAAAAAATATGGACTATTCCATGTCCCCATTTGATGTAGAATAGTCCTTATCGACAATACATTTTTCCAACTTTACGCATCGACCTTGACAGTGGTCATTAGGTCCAACTTCAGGGGAAGGGTGCAGTAGGACGATTTTCCAACTCTAGTCCTCGAGCACCCCCAACAGCACACATTTTGGTTGTTGCCCCTGACAAACTCACCTGATTCAACTCATTGAGGGCTTGATGATAAGTTGACAAGTTGAATTAGGTGTCCAGGGTCACATCAAAAATGTGTACTGTTGGGGGTACTCCGTGACTGCCGGAAGTAGGATAACGGTTATCAGTCTTAAATTCCACAGACAGGAAGTTGTTTTCGACTTCTTACGTATATAAAAAAAAACGGAATAACAATTTTGCCTATATTTACGAAATTATGCACGTATCGTTGTTTTCATAAAACGTAGTGAATAGCCTATTTAAAAAATGATTCGTGTCACCTTTATTTATACAAGTAAGTCCGTTAAGAACGTTCTTATTTACAATGACGACCTACATTTCAAAATGTAACCATATTACTATTTCAAAATGTGTTAGAAATCGGACAAAATATAAGTAGACTACGTCCTGTTTTTTCACCACTATTCCAAAATAAATTGAAATGGTTCAAATTGAAATGGCTTATTATAACAAGCCAAGGAAGAGTCCTTCGTTCATTTTTGACGCAAGAGATCCTCTCACATCAAATGGAAACAATTGTTGTAAGCTAAACTGTTATCATCCCGCATCCTTGTGGAGAGAGAAAAAAAACGAAAAAGAATAGCACAGTAGAGAAGAATAGAATGGATGGAATAGAATGGTCAAGGAAGTGTTGAGAATAAAGAAGTCCTTATGACGCACATATGTATTCCAGCTGCATGCTGTACCCTTCCTCCATGCCGAAGGTTTTATTTTTCCAGAGACAATCCGGTAAATGCTTAGCGACTTGTTTGTATTGATGAATGTTTGACAGATGCCTTAATTAGAAGTGTTTGTAGCTAATGACACTGGCAATTGTTGTGAAGATAAAGTAGTGATGGCATGAAGTAATGTTCCCTTGGAAAACTAAAGTTCCTCTAAGTTCAGTCTAACAATACAATAAATCATTGTGCTGCCATCAGAAAGTGCTCAAGGTTCTCCACTATGACCATTTTGGTGGTCAGTAGCTTTACAGGTTGTTACAATAAGAGATTACAGGGTTGATGTTACATGTTTTCATTATACTTCACTGGTACTCTTCTCTGCAGTGTGTGTGTGTTTAGCCTGGAGTGCAAGATGGAAAATCGACCATCATACAGGCAGACAGTGGCTGGAAAGGGCAAGATCCCCCCTCCGCCCAAACTCACAACGTTTTACTTTTACATGGAAGAATGACTTCAGAATCCAATATTTATAATCCACACTGTCATCAAATCTCTCTGTACTTCTGTGTGTTTGTATGTCTCATCATCATTCATGATCTATTATGCAGGCTCAACCAGCCACCACAAGTCATCTGTAGCCGCCAAGCAGCCACACAAGAAGCGAGTGTTCTCAACATGTGCGGCCTTAGATGGTGAAATGTTGAAGAGGCTCATCCAAAAAGGTATGTGAAGTATGGTATACTGACGACTATCGTCATAGAGGCAAACTGTTCCGGAAAAGTTACAACTCACAACGGCCACTTTAATTATGAGTGTGCCAGAGGAGGCTGGTGGGAAGAGTTATAGGAGAACAGACTCATTGTAATGGCTGCAATGGAATAAATAGAAGAGTCAAACATGTTTGATGTGTTTGAAACCATTATACCCATCCCGTTCCAGTCATTACCATGAGCCCATCCTCCCCAATTAAGGTGCCACCAACCTCCTGTGGTGCCACCAACCTTCTCTCTCTCTCTCTCTCTCTCTCTCTCTCTCTTCTCTTCTCTTCTCTTCTCTTCTCTTCTCTTCTCTTCTCTTCTCTTCTCTCTCTCTCTCTCTCAGATGAGCAGCGAAGGATCAGGGAACAGCGAAACTCTAGAAAAGGTTGGCTGAGGGCATGGGGTGCTCTGCAGGACTGGATGCATCAGCTGTTCAGGATCATTGTGGCCTTCACAGAAGACCCCATGTTTGACAAGTTCATCCTGTTTGTGGTGGTGCTCAACACAGGGACCCTGGTGGCCCAGACATTTGAAAGTGTGACTGTGAGAGGAGGTGTGAGAAACAGGGAAAATACATTGACTCTTTAAAATCTACTTTTAGTAAGTTCTCTATCCTCCTGCATAAAGAGCTCATGAATGGGTTGAAGTGTGTTAATGACATCTGTTTTGTTTCCCAATGCCAGGGTGGTTCTTCTCAGCTTTGGATTCCGCTTTTCTGGCAATCTATTTAATGGAATGTGTGCTGAAATTGCTTGTCTGGGGTCGACTCTACTTCAAAAACCCATGGAATGACCTGGGTAAGTAGCTGTTTGCATTGGCTTGGGATCAGTCTCCCACTGTTTCATCTCATTTCTATTTTTCCCCTCTGTTCTCTGCCTGTCTCAGACTTTTTCATCATTACGATGAGCCTCATTGACTTCCTGCTGCCACTCATTGAGTCTACAGGGAACTTCAGTGGAGGTCAGGCATCCACAATCTTCCGCATCCTCAAGCTCTTCAAAGGGGTCCGGGCCATCCGAGCGTTCCGGGTCTTGCGTACCATCCGGTAGGATGCATGAATGTTTTTCAGCATTAACTCATTATTCCGACCGACCATCCCTCTGCTTGATTTCCTTTCATAGCACTTCAATGGATGAAGTATGACACCCCAAGTACATAACCTATATTAATACATCAACATCTAATATCTTTCATCATGATTCAGTAACATGTCATCCTTTCCTTGACAGCTTTCTCCAAAATCTCCAGTCCATCGTGTCCACCTGTCTCCAGTCTCTCCAGTCCATGGGGGCCATCATCATCCTCATGTTCACATTCCTCTTCATGTTTGCTGTCATTTTCCGAGAGATGTTCAACGAGTCTGACCCGCATCGCTTTGGCACCATGTTTCGGACAATTTTCACTCTGTTCCAGCTGCTCACGCTGGATGACTGGGCTTTCATCTACTCTACCAGCCGAGACAACGGTGAGGGAGGGAACACTACAGTGTGTGTGTCATGCATGGTCTAGAAGTTGGGCATCATCAATCATCACATGATGTAACTATTTGTGGTCAAGACTTTAACTTTCTAAAAATGACAGGTGCACCACATATTATCATCTTCCTTGTCCTGTACATTGTGGTGGAATACTTCACTTTCCTCAAGTGAGTAGGCTTGAAAACGTTGCAACAAAGACACTACAATGCATGTCTGATACTCCTACTATGTTCTTCAAGAGCAAACACCCTTTTAATTGTACATTGTCATTTTCTCTGCATAGTCTATTCATTGCTGTCCTCGTCGACAACTTCCAGATGACAATCAAGAGACGGATGGCGTCCAAGATCCAAAAGGTATTCCGACCATGACAAACAATAAGGCAAAAAAGACAAGATACTGGAGTAGATGTTGCTGAAAATACCACTGCATTCTTTTCTACTTCAGTTCCAGGATATATATGAGAGCGAGATGCAGTCAATGAAGAAGTTAGGTTGGTTGGTCGGTCGGTCCGACATTTTTCAAAAGGCTAACACATGTACTTGTGGGTGAGGCAAAATACAAACAATAAGCAGCAGAAAGACAGGACTGAACCAGTCTCCTCTCCTCCTGTCTGTAGAGCCCCAGCCCATTGAACCACAGACCGAGGAGGAGTTCTATGAAGAGGCCCTCAAATTGACCTATAGTGAAAATAAGTATGGAAAGAGGTAAGAAACTATGTCTAACACAAAACAGGAGAAAAGCCAGCTGTCAATTTGGTTCACAAAGCAAACAGAAAAGCCTGTTTTGCCAAGCCATTTTACAAACTAGTCTATGTGCTGTAGTCGCAATTTAACAAGAGCCCCAACATGACTGGTCCATAGGGAGATAGAGCTGATCACCAGCTACCTCAGACTGCTGGCATCCATAGATCAGAACCAGCAGACTTTCCGCTCTCAGGGCTGTGTTCTGGAGCGTCTCATTGACACCTTCTTTGAGGTGAGAGCATTTCTCTCTGTAGACATTCTCTCTGTAGACAGAAACTTCTGGAGTGGAGTACAATATAGCTCCATTTTACTTACAGTTGAAGTCAGAAGTTTACATACATTTAGGTTGGAGTCATTAAAACTCATTTTTCAACCACTCCAAAAATGTATTGTTAACAAACTATAGTTTTGGCAAGTTGATTAGGACATGCATGACACAAGTCATTTTTCCAACAATTGTTTACAGATTATTTCGCTTATAATTCACTGTATCACAATTCCAGTGGGTCAGAAGTTTACATACACTAAGTTGACTGTGCCTTTAAACAGCTTGGAAAATTCCAGAAAATTATGTCATGGTTTTAGAAGCTTCTGATAGGCTAATTGACATCATTTGAGTCAATTGGAGGTGTACCTGTGGAAATATTTCAAGGCCTACCTTCAAACTCATTACCTGGAAATGGTGTAAACAGCCAAGGAATAAGGCTTTCTGATTCAGCTTCTAACCTGTTGTATTGATGTCCTTTTCAGGCAACAGAGGAGGACAGTCAGGGGAATGACCACGAATAGAGAAGTAAGGGTCAAACCTAGTAAATAAACCCTTTTTGCTTTATCCAGATCAGTGATGGCAACTCAGATGTTATACTTTGAGAACTCATTAAAGTCATGAAACCCAGTAAAAGTGCCCTAGTTTATTAGATATGTGTAAATCCATCTCTTTAGGCTTTTATATAAAGCTCATGTTTGTTAGATTTATAGCCTTTCAGTGTGGCCAAAAATGTGAACTTTTTTTTATTTAAATCACCCATTCCCACACCCTAAACCACTTACAAACCCCTACACTGTTCAGATAATACAAAAGATAAAACAAATCAACGTTGAATTTGCACTTAAATATGAAGGGAAATGACCAAATAGTAGCGACAACACAAAAAAAGTATGATTTCACTTATTACAAATTCCTAATACACACAAATGTACAGTAAATAGTAATTAAATTAAATGACACACACAGTGCCAAACATGTTCATTTACATTCAAGTTTTTTTTTAAAGGACAGAACTGTACATGTATCCACATTTACATTCTTGTAACAGTTCGACATGGCTTATTTTCTGTACTGAGCATCCCCGCACATTACATTTGACATACAGAAATGCTTCACCACTTTAAAAATCATTTATAAAACAGGATAGTGTATATACAGTTAGATCTGTAGTTCTCATTGTGTGTTGGATCAATGAAACTGGACATGTAGTCAAAATCCAGGATTACATCCAAAACAATAACAGAGTGATTTTCACTAACATGAGCACATATTCTGTCCAAGACTGCCTTCACCTTCCTGGCACACTCTGTTGAAGAAACCGAGGGTAGGAGTCCTCAATCTGAAATTATGACCATTCCTACTTTGAGACTAAGAAAATGTATCTACTTGTGTCAAAGACAGAACAGTGAAATGAAACATGGGTAATAAACAGCTCTGGTTCATTTTTAAATCTTCAACAAAAAGGGTCCGATGACGATTAGGGGGAAGAAAAAATACATCTATTGAAGCTCCCTCTGAGGAGACCTGTGGTGCACTCCATCCTGATTGCTTCAGGAAAGTCTGTGGTAAGAGGGAGAGTGGGGCCAGGAGAAACAGACAGGGTTCTACCACTTGCCCCTCTTGCTCCAGTCCTTGGGGGTGAAGTGAAGGCATTTGGGGTCAATGGGCAGATGACGCTTCTGCATTGCTCTCTCATGCCCCTCCACTATGTCCTCTGAAAGAGTCAGAATATACTGGCCCTGAGAAACCATAGGGAGAGAAGAGGTTCAAATATGCTGATCAAGAATGTTCCCTTAACAGCTAAAAGTACAGTGCTGAGTGATGTCCCCTGCTCTCTAGTATCGCTCACCTTATAGTAGTTTATTAGGTTTAGGTACTGAAGTGTAGATATGACATCCTCTTTCTTCACACTGGTGATTTCACTGATCTCACTGGAAATATACAAGACAATGTGATATTAGGTTACAGAAGCAACTTGAGCTATAAAAATAAAACAATCAGAGAATAACAGGACAGAGTCATACTTGATTGTGATCTGAGGCCTCTCCCCGTTGTCAGGCTTGAGGTCCATGAGGATCTCCAGGATGGTCTGGGACCAGTAGGAGCGGTAGGAGAGCAGCCCCAGGTCAGACAGAGGCTTCTCTGGTGTGCCCGTCTTCCCCTCTACCTTAGACAGCTCATAACCTGAAGACCAACAGAAACAAGACAATTAGTGACGGCATACCAAATGGCCACATTTCAACACTCCCACAGATCATTTTGACACAGAGGTACAATGGTTGTACACATTTACACCGAGATACAATATTTAAAATGTCAGTTATGTCACTTACTGAACTCAATGAGCAATTTGCCGTAGCCTCTCCTCTGGTAGGGAGGTAAGGTGAGAATACAAGCCACGTTGTAATCTTCCGTCGACTCTTTCTCCTGTGCACAGAAAGCAAGGGTAAGTCAGCTGCAAAAAGCTTATGTATTTTCAACATGTCTAAGGAATTATATCATAGCATTATTGCTGATATTCGTGAGCAGCGGATGTTTACCTGTTAATACCAGGATATAAAGGGGAGTTCAGTGTACCTTGGAGAAGTAGCCCACTATGTGGAAGCCCTTGGAGTCGTACTCTGTCATGACGTAGAAGAGGAAGGGGTCTGTGTCATAGTACAGCGTCTTGTGGTCCAGGAAACACTTGGCCAGTAAACACAGGTTCTGAGAGTATGTCTGGCAAACATGGGAGAAATGAGTTGTGAAGCGAGAGTCTCAATGAAACTCATTAGAATAACGAGGAGTGACCATGCAGCTGGGAGGATCATGGACTTTACTCACTTTGTTTTTTCTGCCGTCTATTTCAAAAAAGGAGATGGTGCCCTTGCGGTAGATCTCATTGCCAGGGGGATGCCGAAGATTACACTTGGTCTAGATGAGAGACCAGGAGAATAATATGGGATCAGATGCATAAACATGGTGGATCTGTATCCAAGCCCCTAGTGGACATATACACAGAGTATACCAAACATTAGGAACACGCCTCAATTTGTCAGGGGGTGGACTCTACAAGGTGTCAAGTGGATGCTGGCCCATGTTGACGCCAATGCTTTCCACAGTTGTGCCAAGTTGGCTGGAAGACCATTCTTGATACACACAGGAAACTGTTGAGCGTGAAAACTCCACCAGCGTTGCCGTTTTTGACACAACCCGGTGCACCTGGGGCCTACTACCATATCTCGTTCAAAGGCACTTACATTTTTTTGTCTTGCCCATTCACCCTCAATGGCAAACATACACAATGCATGTCTTAATAGAGTCAATGCTTAAAAATCCATCTTTAACCTGTCTCCTCCCCTTCATCTGCACTGATTGAAGTAGATTTAACAAGTGACATCAATAAGGGATCATACCTTTCATCTGGATTCACTTGGTCAGTCTATATAATGGAAAGAACATTCATGTTTTGTATACTCAGTGTAGCTATATCCCTTAGCTCAGCCTAGCTGGTTGGTTGACCCCTGGGCTTTGTAGCTCAAACAATACCATGACTGCACAGCAACCCTGTCTCTTGTGATGGTATTACACACATTACATTGAGATATTCTAATGTAGCATCTCACCAGATGCCTCTGCAGACACTTAAGGCTCTTGAGGTACTTGAGGCAGAACTCGCAGAGGTAGAGAATAGGCAATGTGGTCAGTTCCTGTGGGTAGGGGGAGAAGTACCAGGGCTTCAGCCTGTGGCGGCCCAGTTCAATGCAGTCAATGTTCTTCATACGCGTGACAATGTCGTCATGGCTACGGTCCGACACCAGACTGCCGGTCATGCGAGGGGCAGAGGGGATGCCATCGGAGCTGTCCTGCGAGTCCTAACACAAAATAGTAGGAAAGGGAAGAGAACAATAGTATTCCATATCTGATGCATTGTGTTAGAACCTTGTCCAAACACAAGCCAATAAGTTCAAATTAAATAACTGATTAAACTTAGGCAGTTTTTACAGCTAAACAAAACCAGACACTGAGAAATAGCTCTCATATGAAATAAAGGTCTGATCGAAGGCCAAAACCTTTAAAATAATTCCAGAAACAAAGACACAGGCAATGAGAAGGAAATGAGACGGACCTCTCCTGGCGGCAGATAGACATTGGCACATCGAGGGCTGTTGTTATACTGGAAAACCTTAATTATCTAGCAGAAAAACAAGCAGATTAGAGGGCTTTTGGACACGGATTTAAGAGGGACGGAAAATAATTCACTTTTATACTAATTATACCAATACAGGACAACTCAATGGTTAAAGGTCAACAGGGAGATTTCTTCATATATTATATTGACCTGTTCTTTCATTCCTTGTTAATTTGGGGAGGGATATCTTAACATTAAATAGAAAGGGAAGGAAATAAATCACAATGGCTAATAATTCCTGAGTTCACACAGATAATTATGTAAAACCAAATTTTGCTTCCTCACACGATCACTACAATGCTGCAAGTAAAATAGTTGAAAATGTGCTTGTCCTGATGCCAACACAGGCTTCTGAAACAGATGACTAACTGAAACCATATAACCATGAAAGATAGACATATAGGTCAAGGACAGTAAGAATCAACACTAGTCCAGTATCCCAGCTCAACTTGTCAATGTAGTAAGGACCCTAGCCGGATATTATTGTGCTTTATCCTGTGTGAAAATCTGATTTATTTTTGATGCGTTTCAACTCAAAAAGGAAGCTGATGCAATTTCCAAAAACATAAGAATTAATTGTTGATGCCAGTATAATGCTAAAGTGCATCAATCTATAAATGTGAATGATGGGAGAAGAGATGGTCTACAGTTGAAACAAGAGCAATTATTAAAGAAACAAATGGTCATCATTCCTTAAGCGTTCCATACCTCATCGGTTCCCCCACAGTTGGGGGGCTGCTTCCTCTTCCTGCCTGGTTGATTGGGCATGGGGCGACGGGCAGTACCATTCTGGGAAGATTTGAAAAGAGGGGATAAGAAATCAAAACACAGACGCAGAGTAATAGTGGGAGGCTAGAGATTGATCATTACAGAAGGGCAAAGTTATAAAATGTTGGTGTACCGTGGTGAGTGAGGTAAGCTGCTCGTGGTCATCGTGGGCGTTGGATTTGAGGTTGAAAGTGTTGGTGTCCCTCACAGCAGGGTAAACTGACACCTGGGAGGCTTCAGCCAAACCTGGCAAGGATGGCACGGGGGTTGCCGGGGACACTTGTGTTGCCAGGGACACAGACTCTGCTTTCCTCTTCTGTATGAGAGGCGAAACATGGGCAGACATGGAAAAAAAACTCATTCCGAGACATTGAATTAATCTCTTAAGATTATGTTGATGGAATTTCAAATGCCAACCACACCACAGGCATAACCAAGGTGTTATAGCCATCTTTTACATTACCAGTCATATTCTAGGGCCGGGGGGGGGGGGGGAACCCAGTCAACAATATAATTGATCATATACTCCAGAGGACACAAACCTTTGAGTCAAAATGCAAGCCGAGATCACCACTCAGATTCTTTTTTTAAAGCCTATGCAACATTAACCAATTAAAAACAGTTCTGTAGCAATGATGTTAGCGCAGAAGGCTATAGGCCCAATTCCTTTACCACGGCATATTGGTAAGGAAAATGAAGCATAGCCATTGTTCTTCCCAGAACATTTTGAAATTATTTTAAACACTGGTAATTGATAGCTTAGTCTCACAACAAGTTGAGTGAGCATAATAATTCGCTTTTTTTGGCTGCCTTACCCGACTCACCTCCTCTCCCTCCCTCCGCTGAGAAAAGAACATGGTCTTCCAGCTGATGGCGATACTCAAGTCACACTACATTATTTCTGCCTCATGCACCAATTAATGTTGTTACTCTTATGACCAGAAAAGTTAAATATTCCACAAATTTTAAAAAGGCAAGCCGCTAATAATAACGCAAGCTTATCGGAACACTTTACTATACTCATTCATTACAGCTGCAGTGCTGGTTGTACTCATTCATTACAGCTGCAGTGCTGGTTGTACTCATTCATTACAGCTGCAGTGCTGGTTGTACTCATTCATTACAGCTGCAGTGCTGGTTGTACTCATTCATTACAGCTGCAGTGCTGGTTGTACTCATTCATTACAGCTGCAGTGCTGGTTGTAGCATGAGTGGAAGTAGGGAGAACACGCATTATGGCTTATAAAAGTATTGACAGTGCTGATCAAGAACTTACTCAAAAACAGCAGCTCTTTGCTGTACTCGTCTCTCTCTTGTCAAGGTTTTAAAAGTTTTGAAATCTCACAGTATCAACTTTGCGGTGCGTTCGAGGCTTCTTTTTAGACTATGGCTCGAGGAAACTGTGCAGACAAGATCCGAACACTTGATGTTCTCTCTGGACCTACCCGGTAGGCTGAGTTCTACCTTCGCTAGGGCTGCTGAATCAAGTGCACCTACTGCAATCAGTGCAAAACAAATGGAAAAAAAATAAATAAATAGGAACGCAAGGCTTGATCGTTTTTTTTTTTACAGAAATGTTTGGTGATCGACTAGGAATGTGTTGGAGATCGACCAGTCTGAGCACTGATCTACTCGCAATATGTTTTTCCTTGATTTTAGAATTATACATCTGTAAGTTCAAAAATAGCTGGAGTGAGTCTAAATTTGGTTGTTGTTAGTATTCAAATTTAGCTATGAACCCATTCTGACTTTGCGGACAAAACAGTAGTTAATTATGGATCTCTGTAGAATGGGTAACTTGAAGCTGTACCGGTGTGGGCAGGGTTTTGCCTCTGGAAGGAGCTGTGGCAGTCTGAAGGTTGAGATCAAGACTCTTCCTCTGAATTTGAACAGAAAGGAAGAGGATTAACTGACAGTCACACAAAACTCCACAAGCATTGAGTTACGTTTTTCACCTGAACTAATCATGTTATCCATTAAATATTGTAATAGAAGCATAACCAGTCAAGACAGCATATTTTCAAGCAGTTGAAAATAAACATGTGGTTTGCACATGCCTGAGAATGACTTTATAAGCCCGTGTATCATAAAACAGAAGAAATACATCCCCGGTGCTTTATTTTGCCACTTCTGTCTCCTCACAGAGCCAAGACCAGAAATCTTGAATGAAGCCACCTGACGTTTCATTTTATAAGATCTTTGAAATAATTTATGAAGCACCAATTGTGCCATTTTCATTTAACAAAGGTCTATAAATAATTTCAACCAGTCTAATTTCAATAAATTATCATAGCTTCAAAAGACTATATACCAAATTATGGTATTCACAAAATAGGTTGTACTTTAGTGGACAGGTTTAAACAAGATAGCTGTCCAAAATCTCAGTATTAAGCACAAAAACATCTAGGTTACAATGACAATGTTAGTTATCAGCATCAGAGTACAATTCCCAGGACTGGGCTTAAGACACTACTGCCAAACCTGAACTTGTTGTTGCAGCACTTGAAAGTCTGGTATAGAAGTCTTGGTGGGTAGACACTTCTGCTGGGCTTGCGGCTGGGGGGGCCGGTTGGGGGGATGTTGGGGGCCCGTTCCGGCCGCTCTTACCACCTCTCTCTCTGGGGAGCTGGGACGTGAACCCGGAAGCCCGTTCTTAGTAGGCGTTTTAGCCTCCTTCTTAGGGAACTGGAGCTTCTTCATGTCAAGCCTTTCCGGAGTAACCCACTCATCCAGACGCTTGTTGACTTTAAACACAAGCAGAGACACAAACACATATACATCTAGTCAAATGTTGTCCATATTTGGACATACTGGTACATGTGCTTCTACTGTGAAGATCACTGGTGGCAATGTCAGAACATTACAATCACATTCACTCTGAATTACATGAAGCATAGGCTACTCACAGTCAATATAGTGGACATAGTAGAGTTTTCTCCCAGGGATCTCTTTCACACTGAGAATTTCAGCCAAGGCTACAAAGAAAAACATCACACGACATGACAGATATCGATACCTATCCAAGCAATGAGCACCTTCGCGGTCCCAATTTATACATTAGGTAGGAAACTAGCTAGATAGCCAAGTACACCAACTAGCTAACGTTATATTATAAATACGAACAGCGCACACAACATGTGAATATAACGTTAGCTAGCTAACTGTAACTTCAGCATTCACACGCTATCAAAATACGTAGTTAGCTAACTAGCTAGCGTTCACACACAAGTAGAAAGCATTTTTAAATCCGATCATTTGTTTCCGATCTGCCACTAGCCGTAGCTAGCCGCTTGTGTTTTCAAACATTCAGCCATGACAGTTGTTTTATTATGCAGCTAGCGTAGCGCTAGCTACCCTACTAGCGGTAGCCAAGAGACAACACTCACGCCACTCGTCTTCGTTTTCCTGATTTTTTCGGAGAACAGGGAGCCGACAGCCCTCGATAACATCGACCTGTCGAAAGAAAATATATTGAAAATGTATAATAATGAAAGTCGAGGGCACACATCTACACATACACGTTGTAATTGTATAACAATTTGGGATTATCGAGTACCCACCGACGAATCCGCCATTTTGGTCATCTGTGAACATAGACGCGCGCAAGGAGTTATGGGGGAATGGACATAGATAGAGGGCTCATCTTTGTATCTATGCCATTGTAGAGATATATGTTAATGGCGTCTTTTTGTAGGCTCTAACTCAGCCATGGTTCGTTAGACAAAACCTATGTAGAAATTAATGGCGTTTTTGTAGTTTTATTTTATAAATGACGAAAATAAGATCTGTGTTGAACACAGGCGTAGGAGACTTTTTGTTCTATGAGATAACCTTCATCAACTAACGTCACTTTTTTAGAAATTTAAAACAGTATGTAATAAAAAAAACACATGAGCCACATACATGCATCATAATTCATAAAGGTCATGTTAACTTTTTATTTTGTGTTATTTATTTAACCTTTATTTAACTAGGCAAGTCAGTTAAGAACAAATTCTTGTTTACAATGAAGGCCTACCAAAAGGCCTCTTGCGGGGACATGGGCTGGGATTAAAAATGTAAAATAAATCAAATGTAAATATAGGACAAAACACACATCATGGCAAGAGAGACAACACAACACTACATAAAGAGAGACCTAAGACAACACAGCATGGTAGCAACACAACATAACAAGAACATGGTAGCAACACAACATGGTAGCAATACAAAACATGGTACTAACATTATTGAGCACAGACAACAGCACAAATGGCAAGAAGGTAGAGACAACAATACATCACGCAAAGCAGCCACAACTGTCAGTAAGAGTGTTCATGATTGAGTCTTTGAATGAAGAGATTGAGATAAAACTGTCCAGTTTGAGTGTTTGTTGCAGCTTGTTCAAGTCACTAGCTGCAGTGAACTGAAAAGAGGAGGGACCCAGGGATGTGTGTGCTTTGGGGACCTTTAACATAATGTGACTGGCAGAGCAGGTGTTGTATGTGGAGGATGAGGGCTGCAGTATATATCTCAGATAGGGGGGAGTGAGGTCTAAGAGAGTTTTATAAATAAGCATCAACCAGTGGGTCTTGCGACAGGTATACAGAGATGACCAGTTTACAGAGGAGTACAGAGTGCAGTGATGTGTCCTATAAGGAGCATTGGTGGCAAATCTGATGGCCGAATGGTAAAGAACATCTAGCCGTTCGAGAGAACCCTTACCTGCCCTTACCTTACCTCTACAAATTATGTCTCTGTAATCTAGCATGGGTAGGATGGTAATCTGAATTAGGGTTAGTTTGGCAGCTGGGCTGAAAGAGGAGTGATTACGATAGAGGAAATCAAGTCTAGATATGTGATGAGAGAAGGACAGTGTACCGTCTAGCCATACTCCCAAGTACTTGTATGAGGTGACTACCTCAAGCTCTAAACCCTCAGAGGTAGTAGTCACACCTGTGGGGAGAGAGTCATTTTTCTTACCAAACCACATGAACTTTGTTTTGGAGGTGTTCAGAACAAGGTTAAGGGTAGAGAAAGCTTTTTGGACACTAAAAAAGCTTTGTTGTAGAGCATTTAACACAATATACTGGGAGGGGCCAGCCGAGTATAAGACTGTATCATCTGCATATAAATGGATGAGATAGCTTCCTACTGCCTGAGCTATGTTGTTGATGTAAATTGAGAAGAGGGCCTAGGATTGAGCCTTGGGGTACTCCCTCTGTGAAAAGCGGTGGCTGAGACAGTAGATTTTCTGACTTTATACACTGCACTCTTTGAGAGAGGTAGTTAGCAAACCAGGCCAAAGACCCCTCAGAGACACCAATACTCCTTATCTGGCCCACAAGAATGGAATGGTCTACCATATCAAAAGCTTTGGCCAAGTCAATAAAAATAGCAGCACAATATTGCTTAGAATCAAGGGCAATGGTGACATCATTGAGGACCTTTATGGTTGCAATGACACATCCATAACCTGAGCGGAAACCAGATTGCATACCAGAGAGAATACTATAGACATCAAGAAAGCCAGTCAGTTGATTATTGACAATTTTTTCCCAACACTTTTGATAAACAGGGCAAAATAGAAATAGGACCAGCTTGATCTCCCCCTTTAAATAAAGTACGGACCATGGCTGGCTTCCAAGCAATGGGAACCTCCCCAGAAAGGAGAGACAGGTTAAAAAGGTCAGAGATAGGCTTGGCGATGATAGGGGCAGCAACCTTAAAGAAGAAAGGGTCTAAACCATCTGACCCAATGTTTTTTTGGGGTCAAGTTTAAGGAGCTCCTTTAGCACCTCGGACTCAGTGACTGCCTGCAGGGAGAAACTTTGTAGCGGGGCAGGGGAAAAAGAGGGAGAAGCAGTGGGGATAGCCGCATTAGAAGGGGTGGGAGATGAGGAAATGTTGGACGGGCATGGAGGCATGGCTGAGTCAAATAGGAAACCTGACTTAATGAAGTGGTGATTAAAGAGCTCAGCCATGTTCTTCATGTCAGTAATAACAACATCATTAACATTAAGCGGCATGGGAAGCTGTGAGGAGGAGGGTTTATTCTCCAGGTCTTTAACCGTCCCTCAGAACCTCTTGGGGTTAGACCCACAGAGAGAGAACTGCTCCTTAAAGTAACTAACTTTGGCCTTTCAGATAGCCTGAGTGCACTTATTTCTTTTTTGCCTGAACGAGAGCCAGTCAGCCTAAGTATGCGTGTGCCGAGCTTTTCACCAAATGCAATTCTTGAGGTGGAGTAACTCTGCACGATCACGGTCGAACCAGGGGCTGAACCTATTTTTAATCTTCATTTTCTTTATGGGGGCATGTTTGTTAACAATACCACTGAAAATATAAAAAAGGGGGGATCAAGCTGATTCTATACCTTTTTACAGAGGCCAGTTCATGAAGGGAGGCTTGCTCATTAAAGTTTTTTAGCAAGCGTCTATGACAACTGACGGATATTATCACAACTGAGCAAGAGGACATTAGAGTGTCTAGTTTGAGAAACAGACGCCTCACAAGTCCTCAACTGGCAGCTTCATTAAATAGTATCCGCAAAACACCAGTCTCAACGTCAACAGTGAAGAGGCGACTCCGGGATGCTGACCTTTTAGGTAGAGTTCCTCTGTCCAGTGTCTGTGTTCTTAATCTTTTATTTTTATTGGTCAGTCTGAGATATGGCTTTTTCTTTGCAACTCTGCCTAGAAGGCCAGCCACTCCTACATTAATGTGGATGCTACCATTATTAGGAATAATCCTGAATTAATCGTGAATAATGATGAGTGAAAAAATTACATATGCACAAATACCATACCCCCAAAGAATTCTGTCATGTCTTTGTGGTAGGATATATGAACTCACTCATCATTACTCACGATTCATTCAGGATTTTCCGTTAATGTAGAAGTGTTTAGAAGCATATTATATTCTTATTTACAGTAAACGTGACTCCAAAATGACACAATACATTATTTACCATTCATTTCTATTGGGGACAAAATCATCTGAAACACAACCAAAACAAACAGCAAATGCATCTAACAGATGTGTAGTCACAAGCTTGATGTAGTCATTGTGTGTTATGAATATGGGACCAAAGACTTCACTTTTTACTACTTTGATACACATATAAGGGAATTTGTCCCAATACTTTTAGCCCACTAAAATGGAGGGGACTAAGTACAAAAAGTGCTTTAATTTCTAAACGTTTCACCAGATTTTGATGAAAATACCCTCAATTTAAAGCTGACAGTCTGAACTTTAACCTCAAAGTCCTTCTATCATTTCAAATCCAAAGTGTGGGAGTACAGAGCCAAAACAACAACAAAACATACTTTGGAGCTCAATGTACGACTAATAAAAATTGAAACTATTAAAGCTGAATTATTCAGTCCTGTGAGATAAGCCTAAAACAGCCTTTGTCTGACTGTGAATGTAGGCCTGCCTCTTAGACATGGGAAGTAGGGGTGCTGAGGGTGCTGCTGCAACCCCCTGAAAAATCTGAATAATGACAATAACAAAACCAACATAGCCATCTGCAGTGTGGGCAAAAAGTTTCCCCCGTCAGCCACAAAAAAAACTGTGCACCTTTTACATCTTATTATTTTTAACAACCACAACAACAGAGCAAATAATAAGCCATTTTTTTTGCTTGCCATTCATTTAATATTATTGATGTAACCTATTGAATACATTTCAATACAAAAATACACAAACATTTGAAAACTAAATTGACTTTTATAACGTCAGAAAAACATGTTGTATGGTCGAGTAATAACAATACAATTGTGGAAATGGTTCAACTGACCGCATGTCCATGTAACGTAAAACCATGAAGAGGTGCATTCTGAGATACAGATATTCATGGATGTTTAGATGGCTTCATGACCACCAGTCAGCTTGAAGAAGAGCTCCTGGTTCAACACCTCGGCCTGCTCTTTGGTGCGTGTGGCCATGAAGATGTAGCCCCCAATGTACTCGTGCACAATCTTGCAGGTTGCAGTCACACAGCTGAAGGCAATGTTCACATTGCCATTGAACTCAATGGCCATCTGGAATAAAGAAAAGAGGTTTAACAATCGATTCCACTTATAGGTCTTCTTCAGATAAACATTTAAGTCATAATTAGTTGGTACATATTTGATACAATACAGTAGACAGACCTAGTAAGATATAGATGAAGACACATTAGGCAGACAGCGAGATGTCTTACCTGTTGAATATCCCAGTTGACATTCCACTGCCTCATGGTGTTGTATCTCCATGTCTTCACCACATCTCCTATGCTGAGGTCAATGCGGATGAGACGGTTGTTGGTGACCCCAAGGACTTCATCTTTACGGCATCCCTTAAACCTGTGATTATACAGGAACTTGGGTCATTTCAAGTGAGAAAAGATGTAGTGCTATGCTGACAAGGCGGATAGATGGAAAATATTTGGCAAAAGGACAAGTACTCACCTCACCACAAAATAGGACACCCCAAAGTCAGGTAGACCCTGCCAGATTTGAAGAAACCTGAGGAGGGCATCTGTTAGAGGGAGCTGGGCCACATTCTGATAGGCTTCCAGGATGCGTGGAGTTAGCTGACAGAACAGAGGAATGGTTAGAATCACTGGAGTCAAGTTTGAATGTTATGGTTGATTCTATTATCATACGTTCTGTAATATTACGCGAGTTTCCCCCAGATCGCCATGACTCTACCTGTTTGGCTTTGTACTTTTTGTGGTAGCGTGGGGATACAAGGCTGTATGTGTTGATGCTGTCATCAGTCTGAGCAATATTGGCCCCAGGGTTGGTTCGCTGCATGGCCAGGAAAGACTGGATATTCTGCACCTCACTAGAGAAAGAGCTGTCTGCTAGTGTCTTCCCTTTGGAGGCTAAACGGCAAGCTGCCATCCACCTGCTGTACTGCAGCTCCTAGTGACAGGAGATTAATGGACATAAGATGGAAATATACCATAGCCGAGCATGACATAGCAGGACTTAGTACGTTTATATGTAGCAGTTGAGTCTATTCCTTGGAAAAGGTTGCATGGGATGATATGAATAGCTTCTCATTCATGGGAAGAATTCTCTAGACAGAGTGAGCTGAGAGTTGAGTTCCTTACATTCTCACAGCGTAGGTAGACTTCGTTCATGCCCTCAGCGCCAGGGATCAGCAGTCTGATGCAGAACTTCTGACCAGCCACACTAACGTCTGGGGCCACCTCACAGCCTGGGGAGCACAACAGTGTCTTAAGTGGCCAGGTTAGACTCACTTGGCTTATTGAAGTCATCAGCGATTCATTATATCTACAATAATATTGATTGACCCAGAAGTGAAATCTTGTGTCAAACGTAATTTCTGAAGCTCTACGTACTAGAATGGATGCTGTATGTACACATCTTTGCAGTGGTATCAGCTTGTGTGGTTGCGAAAATGTGTATGTGCATGTGTATGTGCATGTAGCTAGGTGTGCAGTTTCCCAACAGCGTATGTCAGTGCATTTTACCTTTGAGGTTCATCTGCTGAATGGGTTCCTTGAGGCTCTCCTCTTTACTCTTGTAGTAGGAGATGGATGTGTTGTTGAATGCGAACCAGAACTGTTTATAGCCCTTTAGTGTCAGTCTTTTTGGTCTAGGTCGGAGAAAGTGAGACAAAACAAAGTACTACTAAAATGCTAACGTTTTTCTGCAACATTGGAAAGGGTATGCAGTTGAATGTGTGTGAGTGTGCATGTCAATATAACTGTGGCTGCATCGGAGTGTGTGTTTGCTTGGGAGTGTGTGGGTGAGTATGCGTATGTCTCATAGAAACTTCTCAAGACTATCCGAAAGTCTCATATATCTTGCGTGATCGATATCCAATCTAAAATCCAAGGCAGGAAAAGGTTGTCACCGGCAGAAAGATGGATCTGAAATCAGAGGGCATTCAGCCAGCCAACAATGATGTACATTGTCAACCAATTTTACCTGAAGATTTTCAAGTAGTCCTGCAGCTCTGGTGCTACCGTCATTGTTTCCTGGGTAGAGATAAAATCACGTGTCTATTTTGTGTTTTCATGTGCAGTTGCAATTCAACTTCTTTCCTGCTGCCTTACAAATCAGCTATGGCCACAGCTACAGACCGTTACAGTATAGTGTTTTGCATGTCAGCAATCAAGTTTTCAAGATATATCACTTTAAAAATACTGAAATACAGCCGGTATGATGCATTTAGCATCATATGATGCAATATGATGCTAAATGCATCATACCGGCTAAATGCATCATACCGCTGTATTTCTGCATTTTGAAAGTTATATATCTTGAAAACTTGATTGTTGACATGCAAAACATTTTGGGATTATATCAACAATGGACTAATGAAACAAATACCTAAAGATAGTTTTTGAGTGGAATTTACCTTTAACCCTAACCTTAACCAAACCCTTAACCTTAACCCTAACCTCATTTGAACCAATTTTGAGATGAAAAATTGGTTTGCAGGTCAGGAGTGTCCGTATAGCCTTTACAGACTCAGAGGGACTAACCAGCATGTCCGCAGTGATACTCTCCTCCGCTTCCATCTTCACCTCCAAACACTGAAGGGCAGAGTCAAGATCATCCATGGCAGGACATGATGTCATCGGCTGGGGCTCTGACAGAGACACCTTACCAATGTGGTACTGAGGATAGTGTACACACACACAAAGCACATACACAAACATATAACAATGTGAAAGAGAAGGGAAGCAATGTGTCACAGACAGGGAAAAACCTTTGGTGACATTTCAATCAGTCGTTGTTTACCTGAAGGGCAGCAAAGAGCATCATCTCTTCCTCTGTGCAGTCAACATCCTCCAGCAAGATGGCCCAGCGAGCCTGCTCATACAGCTGGGTCAGACGGACCGCATCATACTGGAGACGGAGACAAGGCAGATAAAGTGACAGATTACACACAGCCAAATTCATGGCCACCATGAGGTAAACAAAGGAAATAATCGATAGCCCCTCAGAAAGTGTGGTACAGGCCTACCTTGGGATCCAGGTCATGGAAGCAGTAGTATTTGAAGCGTAGTAGCAGCCTGTCATGCTCCTGCACTCCCTGTTGGAGCAGAGAACGAGACGAATCCAGCCATCTAAAGAAAATAAGAAAACACAGATTTAATTACACCCTCTATCGCACAGAGTAACCTACATAAACATATCTATGTGTGCTGTGCCCACATAAACAAGACACGCACCTGCTGTGAACTTGTGCCTTGTCCATAAGGCTGGTTGGACGGGGCATCTTGGTGATAGTCTCAGGAGCAGGTGCAGGTAGGCTGACAGACAACATCTTATACACAGCCTCAGTCTGCAGTGAGTCAGCAAAGTGCATAGGCATGCCATTGGACAGGGTGTGAGCTGGACCTGTTGTTATTACATATGCAGGTAGGATATGTTACACAGTATTTGGTATGTGCTGTACAGTGAAAGATACTGTACGGAATGTTACACAGCCATTTAGAAATTTGCAGTGTACCTCCAATTCGACTGGACCTACCTGATGAGGTCCGAAGGCCTGTTAGATCGTATACTACTTCCTCTTCTGCCTCCTTGTCTTTTTTCTTTTTCTTCACCTCCATTGGCCGTAACAACGACAGCTCCTCTGGGTGACGCAGGTCTGAGGATGACCAGAGGGAAGCAGTGTAAGGGGCTACGGATTAACATCTGCAACAATAAGAAGAATCTCTTACTTTATGTAGGTGGGAACTCTTCTTCATATGTTTACTTACTCAGCAGATGACAGACCCCCATGACCGTTTGGAAGACTGGACGAGAGAAGCAGGCCTGAAGCCTCAGGGTGGTCCCGTTGGGTAGCCCCAGTCTTAGAGGCTTGTGCTGGGGGGTGAGGCTCAGGCGAGCGTCGGCATGGATCTCATACTTCTCAAGGGTCCAGGATGGTCGGAGCAGCCACTGCTGCTTCTGCTCCCACCACAGGGCATGGTCTGACCAATCCTTCTTTATCTCTGGAGTGGACAGAGAGGTGTCTGGCGATGATGTATATAAACACATCTATGGTGCTTGGTGGTGATCATATTTGACACTCCAAATACAGTACAGTCTGTTGTTTTCATTTGCATAGATATTTTGAATGTTGTTTTGTCTGACTTACAGATGTTGTGGAGTATGAAGGAATAATAACTTAATACTCTACACCCCACGGTTGTATATGAAATAGATGATCATATGCAATCTGAAATTATAAACTGGGTGGTTCAAGCCCTGAATGCTGATTGGCTGACAGCCGTGGTATATTAGACCATGTACTACGGGTATGACAAAACAATAATTTTTACTGTTCTAATTACGTTGGTAACCAGTTTATAATAGCAATAAGGCACCTCAGGGGTTTGGGATATATGGGCAATATAACACAGCTAAGTGCTGTGTCCAGGCACTTGCGTCATGCCTAAGAACAGCCCTTAGCTGTGGTATATTGGTCATATAACACAACCCCTCGGGCCTTGTTGCTTAAATATACTATTATCTTTAATATACTATCAAGATGGATGGAAGTTGAAGTGCACATTGGTAGGGAACTCACGTGTCTTCTCCACAATTTTGAGAATGACGCCACCAATGTGCAGGTCTGAGGTCACGCTAACTTTGAGGGGTGGGGCCTCTGGGCCAAGCTCCTCCACTGTCACAGACAGATCCCAGGCAGCCATACTTACAGAGAGGGAAAATATAGCACTCATCATCACAGTGAACAATTATCACTCAATTATCAGGTGTTAATTGTGATAGCTGATGCTACATCATAGAACTAACGATCAACTCTCATTTTTAAGGTGCTGTATTATAGTGGTAATACATCCATCTGCATTAACACATTTAAGATAGAAACACCCAATATTAAAATACTTTTCAATTAAAGCAAAAATTATTGTTTTCTCATTGCAAGTGAAATACTGAACATTGATAGACAATGTATGGTTATTAGATCAGACAAAAAAGGGTGAGAGCAGGTAATACAGTGAATACAACTACAGGAAAAATCTTGTCTGCTCTGCACGTGACCTTCTTAGCAAACCCCCACATTAAAATATATTGAAATTAAGTACTCCACCAGCATAAACCTCATTATGTTGTAATTATAAGATAGGAAACCAAAACCGTATTACTTCCTGTAAATGAATGACCCCTTTCTCAATCATCTGTGAAATAACACCCATACTCCTATCCAATCTTTTCTATCTGTCCTTTCTTTACTTTTAGACTATCATAGGCATAATAAAATGTTACATCAGTAATTAACTATTCAGAATCTGTTCCTCAACATCACCCTGTCTTCATTTTCATATAGCATACTTCTACTCTCTGCCCTGACAGGACATTGTTGTTCCCTTACCTAGTTGTAAGTCCCAAACTAATTTTCTTCAGTCAAACAATAGGTGCCCTCTGCCTCTGCCTTTCTTTGCAGCTTGTGAAATCTGCCTGTTACTTCCTCCCGTCTCTCTCACAACGTCTTAGTTGCTGCGGTCTCATCCTGTGTGTGAGCAAATGTCAAGAGAGCGATAACTGTTCCGCTTTTACATGCCATTTTCTTTAAGGGGGAGTTTATCATCAGATATTGTTTCTGAGAAACATGTGAGACAATAGTTATGCATAGGATATACAAATCAAATCAACTAGTAAACACATATTGGAATGGGGATAGTTAGAACAACTTGATTAGTTGCCATCTAAAATATGTATGCTACCATTTTTTATATCATGGTGAGAACTTGGCTAGTTTGTGAACGGGTAGGTAGGGTGAATTTGAAACGCTCCTGAGGGCTTGGTGAGTATTGCCCTCTAGTGGTTAATTAGAGGCAAATCATGAGTTTAAGATAGATCAAGGTTAAGATGCATAAAAATGGCAAGTCTTGTCATAAGGTCAAGGTTTGTTTTCAGGGCATTGGATAAATACTTCTCATACATTTATACTGAACAAAAAAATAAACACATGTAATGTTTCATGAGCTGAAATAAAAGATCCTGGACATTTTCCATATTAACAAAATTCATATTTCTCTCAGATTTTGTGCACACATTTGTTTCAGTCCCTGTTAGTGAACCTTTCTCCTTTGCCAAGATAATACATCCACCTGACAGGTGTGGCATATGAAGAAGCTGATTAAAAAGCATGAGAATGACACAGGTGCCCCTTTTGCTGGGGACAATAAAAGGCAGTAGTCACACAACACCACAGATGTCTCAAGTTGAGGGAGTGTGCTATTGGCATGCTGACTGCAAGAATTTAATAGAATTGAAGAATTAGAATTTAATTTCTCTATCATAAACAGCCTCCAATGTCATTTTAGAGTATTTGGCAGTACGTCCAAACGGTCTCATGACCTCAGACCACATGTAACCATGCCAGCCCAGGACCTCCACATCCGCCCTCTTCACCTGCAGGATCATCTGAAAATGAGGTCTAATTCTGTCTATAAAAGTTTTTTTGTGGGGAAAAACTAATTCTGATTGGCTGGGCCTATACCCTGCCCAGTCATGAAATCCATAGATTAGGGCCTAATGAACTTGTTTAAATTGATTGATTTCCTTATATGAACTGTAACTTAGTAAAATCTTTTAAATTAGTGCATGTTGCATTTATATTTTTGTTCAGTTTAAAAAGTGGGATTTTTTAATTAAGCAGTCTGCAAATCCATGCAGATTAGCACAATCTGAATATGCTTTGAGGGGTCTCCCTGTTGGAAAAGAGTAAGGACATAACCACAGACACAAATTAACTTAAAATACATTCAGATATATTTTGCAGAACAGGATTCAATTTCACTTGTACATTACACTTCTGGGGATTTGTCTTGACATAAAGCATGTGTGGGTGCCACTTCTGATAATGGACTGGTTGTGTAATCACAGACTCAAATCTGCCATGTCTATTCTACTGGCACCCAGAGAGTCCTGAAGAACTCTAGCATAGCAAGGCTATGGTGAAATGTGAAAGAAAAAAAACAAGCTTGGGGAACAGTACATATTTTAACACAACCCTCCCACATTACTGTCAGAACCTGACAAACAAAACATCCTTGAGTGTGACATTAAAGGTCTTAAGAAACAATATCCTGCAGTTGTTGGCTGGCAGATTTTTTGTGCGCCATGTGAAGCAGAAGAGCTTTAATACAAGCGCCAACTAGAGATGATACTTCTCTCTGCTCTGTATTACCAGTCAAAGGGGTTTAATGACGAGAGAAGATATTCAAAAAAGTTAAATCACCATTTAACTTCCACAGCTGTAATCCAATGCGGATCCCAAGATCAGTACTTCCATGACCAAGCAACATTCATTTCTAAAGATCTGGAAAGCACAGTATTGTGAGCTTGTAAGCCTGTACACCAGTAGCACAACTACATTGACCTGAATTTATGAAAGATATCCTGTCCAGAAAGGGAGAAATCTTAGTCAGGCGCCCTACACAGATATTTAAGACTGCTGGTCTCAGCAGTCTTAAAATAAACAAAGGAAGAGAAAAATGAAGCAGTCATATTGCACCTTGACATCATGGTTCAACACCCAAATAGAACTTTACTTGTTTTGTTATAAGCTGCAGCACTGATATGAATGCAGTCAGTCATTGTGCCAACCAAAGCTCTAGCCTGGTCTGCTGCTCCAGTAATAGGTGTTTGATAAGTTTGCCCAATCAAATGATTTGTTTCAGAGAGTTCTGTGATGAGGAAGACACTAAGTACAATTTCATTAAGGCTGTAAAAATGGATAAAGAAAATGAAACCCTCTGTTGGTTGAAGTTTGGACGAGATGGCATACAGTATCATTTTGAGGGTATAAGGGAGAGGGGGGGGGGGGGTTATATCTTAAGGGAATGGCATCTTGATCCTCTGTGGTCTTGCGGTTGGTTCTTCATGGGTTCTGGCCCTGTTCTCCTCACTCATCACCGGATGGCTATCAGTCCCACATCTATCAGTTTCTGGATCTTCTGAGCAATGCCTGGATTCTTAAGGTGACTGAAAGGGTCCAGGGAGAAAGAGAGAACAAATTAACTCAATTTTAAGCTCATTTGGTCAATTACAGGGTGTGATTATGGTGCATGCGTTGTATACTATGTAGACAGTGAGTGTGTAAAATGTGTAGCTGCGGAGCTGGCCTGCTTACTCGCTGAGTGCCTGTGGGTCCTTCTGCATCTGCTCTAGGATCATGCGCATGGCTGGGTCACTCATGATCTGCTGCACCTCCGGGTCAGCCATGGCCCTCCTCTTCACGTCCTCTGGACTGTCGTCATTCCTCACGTGTTGGCTCATCATGCAGCGCTGGATGCCCTCTGTGGCCTCCTGCACTCGGAACAGAGATGGTTTAACTGTTAGCCTCAGACCGCTCAGTGACACCAACAAAACAAGGACCATAAGGACCATAAGCCATGGCTTAATATTTAATAGAAACCGCATACAAAATAAACTTCACTTTCAGTTTATTTTAGAGTTGGTTGGTAAAGGAGATACTGCTAGTGCACAAATGTAAATCTGTCATACTGTACCTTGGAAGTAGAGTCCAGCTCCAGAGCCTTCTCGTAGGCAACCATCGCTTTAGAGAAATCTTTCATGGCCTCCAAAGCAGCTGCCTTGCGCGTGTACCCTTTTACTGTGAAGAGAAGTTAGATGAAGTCTATGCTTTTAAAGGGCCTAGGTTTGATACAGTTCAAACAATTGCACATCAGCAGTCAAGTTTTCAAGATGCAATTTATCTTCAGTTTTCTGATGACCAAAATCAAGTAGGAGCAAAACGTAAACATGGCTGCTATTAGAAAAGCTAGGAGACCTGTATGTGCTAAATCAATTAAATGGTGGACTGACCATTTCATTTTTAAAGTAAAAAGGTTTTAAAGTTCAATACGTACTGAAGGTAGGATCAAGTTTGATACAGTCCTCGCAATCCTAAAAAGAGAGAAAATATCAGTCCTAGTCCTTTGACTGATGAACACTTGATATCCACTTTATTAGTAATGAGGATAAAGCTCATATACATGCATGGCACCACAGTAGACAGGTGTGCTGTACCTTTAGGGCAAGCTGGAACTCCAGCAGCTTCGTGTAGCAGGCAGCTCTGTTGCTGAAGAGCTTGGCGTCATTGGGGTTCCTCTTGATGGCCTCAGAGTAATGTCTCATGGCTGAAGGATAGTCTCCTGAGAACAGAGAATAAACACAGCATGTCAGATATCCTAACACTACCAGAATCTAAAATGGTATGCAGACAATTAGAGAAATCTTACCACTAAGAGTACACACAGGCATGACACATAATTAATACTTTCAACCGCTGTAGATCCTCCATTTCACAGACACACACCTTTCTGGAAGGACTCGTTGCCCTTGTTCTTCTCTTCCAAGGCCTGATCTGGGTTGATGTAGGCCAGCTTCTCCTGCTCCTTCAATACCTTCTCTGCCTGCAGACATAGAAGGGATGGTGAGAGTGACAGGACGGTGATTAACAGACTGGTTAAAGAGTCGTTATCGAACCCAGCATAATCTACCCTGACAGTCCTCATTCAATAGGGTCAACACTCTCTGTACCTGCTGGCACTTCTTAAGGACATCAGGGGTGCGATGCTCTGTCAGACTCTTGTTGTAAAACTGGACTGCTTCCTTATATTTCTCCTGCTTGAAGTACGAGTTGCCAACCCTAGCCAAGGCCCTGAGAGAGGAGGATAGGGATAGAGACATTAAGCACAGATGACTCAAGCTCTGACATTCCATTTCTCCGGTTTGTAGCAGAGCCCACCATTACCGAAATGTGACCTGCCAATGGTGAATACAAGGATTTAATTGGCTGCTTATTCAGGAGATCTAATCTCTCCTCATACACCATGTGCAACAGTCCCCTTCAGACTCCCAGCAGTTTATACCCTAGAGGGTGACTCACGCGTAATTATTTTCAGTGAATTGACGAGGAACTCACTTGGCAATGTGTCTGTAGTCCTCCCGGTTCTCTCTGCCCACCTCGATGGCCTTGTCACACAGCTCCCTGCACATCTCATACTCAGCCTTCTCAAAGAACACAGCTGGGATGGGAAAACAGACAAATGCAGACACCTTAGAAAGCACCTCATTATCCAATCAAATATTATAGATCATAAAAACTACGCATATAAGAATCATATGACATTGTCTGCATGATGGTAAGCTAAGATGGTATTTTATTAGATCCCCATAAACTACTGCTAGGGTAGCAGTAGTTAATAATTATTCTTAAAAGCAGGACAAATCTATTCTGTAAAATAAATTGAGGACCCACACAAATTGGTCAAATGCTATGCTGTTTTATCTGTCCTTAAATCGTATGGAAATAGAAAATTGTACCCAAGATTAGGGGGTAGAGATATTCACTCAGTTAATCGCATTTGATTCTGATCAAGCCAATTAGTTCTGTCATGGATATAATATGACAATTTTTCCCATATACATACTTCCGAGATAAATACAACTTGACAATTTGTTAAATGGAGGAAAACTACAAGTTTAACTCATTAAATATGAACCTCTATTAGCATATTTAAGACAACTGTAAATAGGAGCCCAACAAGGCACTGAGTTGGGAAGATTCTAGAATTCACTCAATGTATAATAGCCCCTTAGATATTAATTTAGAATCCTCTAAATTTAATTAGATCTGTAAGGACATTTTATCAATCCAACAGTATTTTTCATTTAGAGATCCTTTTTTATTTTATTTAACTAGGCAAGTCAGTTAAGAACAAGTTCTTATTTAGAATGACGCCCTACCCCGGACAAACCCTAACAACGCTGGGCCAATTGTGCGCCACCCTATGGGACTCACAATCATGGCTGGTGTAGTGACGCCTCTAGCTCTGAAATGCAGTGCCTTAGACCCCTGCGCCACTCGGAAGCCCCTTTCATGTGTCCTACCAATTATTATTGGATTATTCACCATAGCAACCACTCGTTAGCATTAAAAAAAAACATTTCTCAGTTTGTTGTCTTTCTTGGAGATCTATCGTTTTAATTTGCAGGGATATTTGTTTTTGTAAGTCAGAAAAAATACTTATTTAAACTTTTATAATATTCCTGTTGCTATTGTTATATGTACATACAATAAATGTGTATGTAGAGGGGTAAGTTTCTTCACCAATTCTCTTACCATTTTGTACAATTATGTGATTAGCCTACCAGTTGGTGTAACTAATGTTAATTCTCGAGAGGAATTATGGTGTGTTAATTTTCTCTTTTTGTAACTTGCATATAGAAATTGCTGACATGACTGTTTAATGTAATATTGTTTATTGGATTTACATTATAGTAATTTTCTATTTATTTTATCCCGTTTCCCTCTGTACACAGACTACAGCAGCATACTACCCTGCATCCCACTGCTGGCTTGCTTCTGAAGCTGGGCGGGGTTGTTCCTGGTCAATCACTAGATGGGAGACCAGATGTTGCTGGAAGTGGTGTTGGAGGGCCAGTAGGAGGCACTCTTTCCTCAGGTCTAAAAAAAACATGCCACTGCCCTGTGTAAGGTGCTGTCTTTCGGATGGGATGTTAAACAGGTGTCCTGACTCTCTGTGTTCATTAAAGAGCCCATGGCACTTATTTAAGAGTAGGGGTGTTAACCCTGGTGTCCTGGCTAAATTCCCAAGCTGTCCCTCATACCATCATGGTCACCTAGTCACCCCCAGCTTACAATTGGCTCATTCATGTATACTCTGTTTCATAATTAAACTACTGGGCTTCTGTGTCTGTCATCACTTTGACCAGATTGCAGTCATATCCATTTACTCCCAGTGGCCTATCCACACAGAGAACACCAGACTCTGTTTTACACAATATTATCTGTCTCTCTGTGTGTATACACAATGATGATTGTATACCTGCTTGGTTAGAAAGATATGTCATGTTGGTTGGGTCATGCTTGAGGGCTTCTTCATAATGTTCCAGTGCAGTGGTAAAGTCTTTTTTCTTGTACGCCTCGTTGCCCAGCTCCTTCTCCTTTAGAGCCTATGGAAGCACGATGGACATTTAAGCTGTTAAAAACAATGCTGAGAGGGCAAGAAATCCCACAAATCGGTGTGGGTGCTGAGGAGATAAATGCACAAATGACCATTGTCCCAGACTGTGAAGGACTATAGGATTACTTATAATGCAATATATTTACTTGTCTCTTGTTCGCAGGTAAGTCTTCCTCTTTGGGAGGGGGTGGCTGAGTCTCTTTGGGTTTGGGAGGTGGGGGAGGAGTAGGCTCTTCCTCGTCATCCATGCCAGCCAAGTCTAACCCCAGCAGGACCGACAGGGTGGTCATTACTCTAGGGTCCTGGAGCTTCCTACAGGTTGAAGGACAAACAGTGTACTTGAATTAGATCACAGGAAATTCACAAGCGCTACAAAGGAATGTTGTGTTCTGGTACTTATTACTACAGTCAGACAAGATGAAAACTGAAAAGCATGAAAGAATGCAGTAAATTTCTAAATGTACAGGTGCGGTGCAACAAGACAAAAGGCGTCCACAGAAATACTCACGAGCCAAGCATAGACGGTTTATCCCTGAGCTGCTCCAAAAGCGCTCTGTACTCTGGATCTTTCATCAGGGCATGGGTTCGAGAGTCGCTTTCCAGCTTTTCAAACATGTTGGGCATGGAGAAGGGGTTCATCATCTTTTTTTCTGGTGAGGCAAGAGGTGAAATTCACAACACAGAGAAAACGCATGATGAGCAAACAAAATCACATTGTTGTTTTTATAATGTAAGTGAAAGTGTGACAGGTTCAAATATTTCTACCTGCTAACCGGGCTTCTATGTTCTGCAGCCCCTCCTTGAGCTGCTGATTAGTGGGCTCCTGTCTGAATCCCTCTTGGTACGTCAATTTTGCATCCTCAAACTGTCCAAGGAACTCCTGGGCTGCCGCTTTCCTTGAGTAGCCCTGTGCAAGCACAAATCATGGTGATGAGGCTTGTCACTTTTGACAATAACTAGTGCAAATACAAGCCACCCTCTCTGGACAACTGTGCTGTGACATCGTCTCACCTTTCCCCAGTCAGGTTTAATCTTGATGGTCTGACAGGCGTCCTCCAGAGCACTCTTGTAGTTGCCCTTCTTGGCATGGGCAGCCGAGCGGTTGCTGAAGAGGACATGGTTTGAGGGATCGAGGGCCAACGCTTCTGTGTAGCAGCGTATGGCCTCGTCGATCTTCCCAGCACTCAGTGCCTTGTTGCCCTGATCCTTCAACTGTGACACCTGAGGGGAAAGAGGGACCTGAATAAATTCACTGTAATCAAATCTGTTTAAATATATTGCTTTTTCATGATTGATTTTCTACTAAACTGACAAGTAAAGAAATACTGCCATCTGCCATCGTGATGTCCAATTTGAGCTCTATAAACAATCTGATTCCTAAAGCAGCCATGGTCTAACGTTAGGAGCCAGCAGTCAGGTTAAACCAAACAAGCCTAGACACCTACATGCTATGAGGCCATTACATATTGCAGAACCTTGCCATGTTTCAGCTAAACGGATATAGACTGCTAGCTGAACCACTAAGATGTTAAAGGTGGTTTACTGAGTTGAACTAGCTACTGCTATATGATAGCTAGCAAGTTTGATTGCTGACTGACTTGTAGTCCTGCCCAACGCTTAACTTAACTTGCTGGTTAACTTAGCCGGTTATGTCCTAACTTAGTAGTCAGTTAGATAATTGGAAAAGCTAGCTAGATAGCCATGTTAGTAAACGTGAAAAAGTTAACTAGCAGCATTTCACAGCATGAAGTCATTCGTGCCTGCACTTTGTTTTTTTCTGATGATCGACAGACCATGCGTATGTAATATTAGCTAGGTAACTAGCTAGCTATAATAGCTGATTAGCTAGCTAACTACCGGTAGTTAAATCGGCTGGCTACTAATACACACGGTTCTGGACCAAACATATTTACCGGCTAATTAGCCAACTACAATTGAAAGCTATTTTGTAAGCTAATGTGCTAACATGACCGGTTAGCTACATAGCTAATACGCTAACATTACTGGTTAGCTAGCTAGCCAGCCAACTAGCTACCGTTACATGGCGAGCTAGTAACAATGAAGTCCGCATTGAGTAAAGCGAGGTAGAAAAATGTAACTAGTTTGCTGGCTAGCTATCAATCTTCAAATAGGACAAACGCGTTACAATTGACCAACACACACAAACGGTTCGACAATATTGTAAATATTGCAGAATAAACAGTTTTTTGACCCGAATATCGATGAGTTGCTACTCACTTTCTCCATGGTATAACCATGAGGTTCCAGAAACTACTGTGAGACGAAAGCACCGCCCCTGCACAATATGGATCTAAGTTGCCAGATTATGTCCAAAGAAAGCGAAGAGCTGAGATCAAAAATGTTTTGTGGCAGTTTCCTTTAGGATGTTTTCTATTGTTTGTTAAATATAGATCTGTGTATTAGATAATTTATCAATATAACAGTATTTATGAAGTTGATTGATAACCAAACTGTTACTCTAAGCCCCGGCTTGCATACATGGCAACCCAAGTGCTTACCCATATAGTTCAGTAATATTTATGGCTTTATGCGCACTGGTGTAGGATTGGTTCAGCTTGGTTAATCGAGAAAAGCTCAGCAAATCAAAGGCTAGTTCGAGTTGAGTACGATGAGTAAAACAACAAACGTCGAGTCAAGGAACATTACCATATTCATTCTAGTTCTAGAAGGATCGATCTGATTCATCCCTTTTCTAGAACATTCTGGATATTGGGAAACGCTTGCTGTTGTTTATATAAATCATCAGTTGAGTGTGATATGCTGTCAGTGGACCTGGTATGACAAAAGGAACATAAGGACAAAATGAGTTATGAGAGAAATCTCCCCTTAGAAAGCCATGGGTTATAATAATGAATGGAAGCTGCATACAGTGCATTCTGAAAGTATTCAGACCCCTTGACTTTTTTCACGTTTTGTTATGTTACATCCTTATTCTAAAATGGATTAAATTGTAATTTGTTCTAATCAATCTACACAGAATAACACATAATGACAAAGCAAAAGGTTTAGAAATGTTGGCAAAAAAAAAAAAAAAATTACATTTACAGAAGTATTCAGACCCTTTACTCAGTACTTTGTTGAAGCACATTTGGCAGGGATTACAGCCTTGAGTTTTCTTGGATATGGTGCTACAAGCTTGGCACACCTGTATTTGCAGATCCTCTCAAGCTCTGTCAGGTTGGACATGGGAGCGTCGCTGCACAGCTATTTTCAGGTCTCTCCAGAGATGTTTGATCAGGTTCAAGTCCGGGCTCTGGCTGGGCCAGTCAAGGACATTCAGAGACTTGTCCCGAAGCCACTCCTACGTTTTCTTGGCTGTGTGCTTAGGACCGTTGTCCTGTTGGAAGGTGAACCTTCACCACAGTCTGAAGTCTTGAATGCTCTGGAGCAGGTTTTCATCAAGGATCTATATTTTGCTCCGTTCATCTTTTACCCAATCCTGACTAGGCTCCCAGTCCCTGCTGCTGAAAAACGTCCCCACGGCATGATGCTGGCACCACCATGCTTCACCGTAGCGGGCTGTCATGTGCCTTTTACTGAGGAGTGGCTTCCATCTGGCCACTCTACCATAAATGACTGATTGGTGGAGTGCTGCAGAGATGGTTGTCCTTTTGGAAGGTTTTCCCATCTCCACAGAGGAACTCTGGAGCTCTGTCTGAGTGACCATCGGGTTCTTGGTCACCTCAATGACCAAGGCCCCCGATTGCTTAGTTTGGCCATGCGGCCAGCTCTAGGAAGAGTCTTGTTGGTTCCAAACTTCTTCCATTTAAGAATGATGGATGCCACAGTGTTCTTGGGGACCTTCAATACTGCAGAATTATTTCGGTACCCTTCCCTAGATCTGTGCCTCTACGGACAAGTCCTTCAACCTCATGAATTGGTTTTTGCTCTGACTTACTTATATAGACAAGTGTGTGCCTTTCCAAATCATGTCCAATCAAGTTGTAGAAACATCTCAAGGATGATCAATGGAAACAGGAGGCACCTGAGCTCAATTTCGATTCTCGTAGCAAAGGATCTGAATACTTATGTAAATAAGGTATTTCTATTTTTAATACATTTGCAAACATTTCTAGAAACCTGTTTACACTGTCATTATTGGGGTATTGTGTGTAGATTGATGAGGAAAATTCTTTATTTAATACATTTTAGAATAAGGCTGTAATGTAACAAAATGTGGAAAAAGTCAAGGGGTCTGAATACTTCCTGAATGCACTGTATATGTGATGTTGTTCCTTTCCTATTGTTGTAACGTTAAATAAATTAATGAATAGCAATGAAGTCATTAATAAATATAGTGGTAGCCTATAAACGATCTTAGATTCGTGTTATAAAAAATACAATTTATTTTCTTTAATTCATTAATATGAATGGATACTTACACGATAACATGATCAACTCTATTAATATTATCATACTGCTATACTTTTTTCCACAAGGGATGTTAGAGTATTAAAATATATTCAATATTTCTGAAGGGTGGATATATCATCTTTGCAGTAGACATGGAATCCATAGTAACACACAGTATAATGAGCTTGAACACCAAGTGGTAAGGATTTAATAATAATAGGCAAACAAGTAGCCTACACATATGTTTAATGTAAGGGTTAAGGTGATCTCATTCCCCTTCCATACTCACACCATGATGATTGTAATTACCTGTCCTTGTGAGATGTCCCTGCAGCACCAGAGCTGCCTGATTGAGCTGCAGCTTTTTGTTTTGGTCCCCTTGCTCAGATATTGCATGCATCAAACAATGGTTGGGTGCCACGTCATCGACTGTGTCATTGACTATCAGTTTGCCATAACATATGATGTGGTTACCTGAAACTTAAAATGCCTATCCAGACGTTGTAAGATCTGGCATGCGTCAGCGACGCCTGAGCAAAGGAACATTACCATATCAAATCACATTTATTTATAAAGCCCTTCTTACATCAGCTGATATCTCAAAGTGCTGTACAGAAACCCAGCCTAAAACCCCAAACAGCAAGCAATGCAGGTGTAGAAGCACGATGGCTAGGAAACTCCCTAGAAAGGCCAGAACCTAGGAAGAAGTGGACAGTCCTCTTCTGGCTGTGCCAGGTGGAGATTATAACAGAACATGGCCAGGATGTTCAAATGTTCATAGATGACCAACAGGGTCAAATAATAATAATCACAGTGGTTGTCGAGGGTGCAACAGGTCAGCACCTCAGGAGTAAATGTCAGTTGGCTTTTCGTAGCCGATCACATTCAGAGTATCTCTACCACTCCTGCTGTCTCTAGAGAGTTGAAAACAGCAGGTCTGGGACAGGTAGCACGTCCGGTGAACAGGTCAGGGTTCCATAGCCGCAGGCAGAACAGTTGAAACTGGAGCAACAGCACGGCCAGGTGGACTGGGGACAGCAAGGAGTCATCATGCCAGGTAGTCCTGAGGCATGGTCCTAGGGCTCAGGTCCTCCGAGAGAGAGAGAGAGAGAGAGAGAGAGAGAGAGAGAGAGAGAGAGAGAGAGAGAGAGAGAGAGAGAGAGAGAGAGAGAGAGAGAGAGAGAGAGAGAGAGAGAGAGAGAGAGAGAGAGAGAGAGAGAGAGAGAGAGAGAGAGAGAGAGAGAGAGAGAGAGAGAGAGAGAGAGAGAGAGAGAGAGAGAGAGAGAGAGAGAGAGAGAGAGAGAGAGAGAGAGAGAGAGAGAGAGAGAGAGAGAGAGAGAGAGAGAGAGAGAGAGAGAGAGAGAAAGAAAGAAAGAAAGAAAGAAAGAAAGAAAGAGAATTAGAGAGAGCATACTTAAATTCACACACGACACCGGATAAGACAGGAGAAATACTCCAGATATAACAGACTGACCCTAGCCCCCCGACACATAAACTACTGCAGCATAAATAATGGAGGCTGAAACAGGAGGGGTCGGGAGACACTGTGGCTTCATCCGATGATACCCCCGGACAGGGCCAAACAGGCAGGATATAACCCCACCCACTTTGCCAAAGCACAGCCCTCACACCACTAGAGGGATATCTTCAATCACCAACTTCAACCACCACAAGGCCAAGTATAGCCCACAAAGATCTCCGCCACAGCACAACCCAAGGGGGGGCGTCAACCCAGACAGGAAAATCACGTCAGTGACTCAACCCACTCAAGTGACACACCCCTCCTAGGAACGGCATGGAAGAGCACCAGTAAGCCAGTGACTCAGCCCCCATAATAGGATTAGAGGCAGAGAATCCCAGTGGAGATTCATATTCTACTTGAATCAGACTCCTCTGGAGAAAAACATCAATCAATCAATCACATTTATTTATAAAGCCTTTTTTAGATCAGCAGATGTCACAAAGTGCTTAAACATCAGTCCTAATCCCCAACAAAGCATTGAGTTTCAGGACAACATGTTGATGAACACATTTAAAGTAATACTGATATTTCCGATTTCACTGGATGTTTTGTTGGATTTTTTTTAAAAGTTTATGATTCATCATAAATGATCATATAATCATTACTTAATTAATCTATCTGCTTGCCATCACAGTTCAATGCAGCAACAGTGTGGATTCTCTAAAGCACATGTGATGTAGGATCCTTTTGTTATGTTGTCATTAATCCTTTGCAGTGCCTTGCTGAGTTGCAGTTACCCCTGTATGTCGGCTGATGGCAGCAGGAGCTTAGCATCGCTCAGCGTACACTGCTGGGTGTTGCCGACCCAACCCCTGCATTCTTCTTTGAAAAAATGTTGTTAATTTATGATGACCTTAGTAAGAGATACTGTATGTGTGAATGTGTGTGTGGGTGGGTGGGAAGCTGGGGTGAGCCGGACATAAACCAGCAACCGTGAACAAGGTTGTCTCCCGCTGTTACACGCCAAGTCTAAATCACCTGTCAAACTCATTCAGAGGGCCGAATGTCTCAGTGTTTTAGCTCCTCCCTTGTACTTGATTGATGAATTAAGGTCATTGGTTAGTTAGGAACTCCCCTCATCTGGTTGTGTAGGTCTTAATCGGACACAAATTGAAAGGAAACGCCAAAAACCAGCAGACACTCGGCCCTCCATGAAATGAGTTTGACTCCCCTGGTCTAAATGATCCCATCCTAAATGTGTTTTTGTGCCATTTCCAAGCCCTTTAGAAAACACACTTAATAGCTTGGCAGAAAAAAAATAATGAAAAGGGCAATGAACGTTTGGCTCTGCGTGAGAGAAATATTGTAAAATATATATATATATGTCCATGACTCTGCCTATTCATAAAAATGTCTTATGTCCCATCACCCTATGGCCCAAATGCTGCTGAATCAACCTACATAACTTTTATGTGACAGATAATGAAATTGGAGAGCAGGTGTGTGTATGAGAGTGTCAGCATAAGAACGAGTGTCTATATATACATATCCGTGTATGTGTTTGCGTGTGTGTATATTGGTGTGCATGCATTTGTGAGTAAGGGAGCGAGAGAGAGTCTTTCACAGCTCACTGCACAGCTAGATTGTCTGCAGAAGAGGTGACAAATTAGAGAGGCAGTGTCAAAAGAGAAGAGAGCAACATCACCCAAAGAAGTGGTAAGGATGGGTGGAGAGAATGTGATATGTGAAATTACATGGGATTTGATGTGATGTGATGCTCTGTAATGACATGAAGCAAACACATGAATCACTGAGAGAATAGTGAATACAGGATATTGAAAGCAGTGGTGCTGTCAGAGCAGAAGGGGCGACTGTAATGACAAAGAGGCAGACGAGAGGTCAGCCTGAGCGCTGAGGAGGTGTGGAGCGAAACAACAACAGGGAAGGTTGTGGGTAGGGGCAGGGGGAGAGTCAGTTTGTGTGGCAGTCGCATCAATTGATTTATTCCTTCTGTATCGATCAGCCGACAGCCCTGTCCATGAAGGAAAGCATGAGGATTATTGCATTGGCTTTTGTAATGAATGGGGCTCCTGGAGTGGGGAGAGAGGGGCTGGCACTAAATCAGTGTGGTGTTGATCATCCAGATGGGCCCAAGAAAGCATGAAATAGGTACAGCAAGGTGTGTGTGTGTGTGTGTGTGTATGTAAGAATGCTGTTCATAGACTACAACTCAGCATTCAACACCATAGTCCCCCCCCCAAGCTCATCAAGATGGGGGACCCTGGGACTGAACATCTCCCTCTGCAACTGGACTCTGGACTTCCTGACGGGCAGGCTCCAGGTGGTGAGGGTAGGCAACAACACCTCCGCCATGCTGACCCTCAACGCGGGGGCCCCATGGGTGTGTGTGCTTAGTCCCCACCTGTACTCCCTGTTCACCCACGACTGTGAGGCCCCGCACGACTCCCACACCATCATCAAGTTTGCTGATGACACAATGGTGGTAAGCCACTACAACAACCTTTCCCTCAACGCCAGTGAGACCAAGGAGCTGATCATGGACTGCAGGAGAATGAGGGGAGAGCATGCCCCGATCCACATCGACAGAGATCACCACTAAGGACTTAACACAGTCATGAAAAGGGCACAACAGCGCCACTTCCCCCTCAAGAGGCTGAAACGATTTAGCATGGGCCCTCGGATCCTCAAAATGTTATACAGCTGCCCCATTGAGAGCATCTTGACTGGTTGCATCACCACTTGGTATGGCAAATGCACTGCCTTCGACCGCAAAGTGTTACAGATGGTGGTGTGGAAAGCCCAGTAGATCACCGGGGCCTAGCTCCCTGCTGTCCAGGACCTCTATATCAGGCAGTGTCAGACACCTCAGCTCCAGACACCCCAGCTATAGACTGTTCACACTGATACCGTCCAGCAAACGGTACCGAAGCATCGGCTCTCGGACCAACAGGCTCTGAGACAGCTTCTACTAAATAGCCATCAGACTGCTAAATAGTGAATTAAATTGTTACCTGGACTATCTGCACTGACCATATCTTGCACTGACTATATATACATTCACAAGATTATATATGCACACTATATACACACTCACTCACACACACTACACTGACACTCACACGAACCCACACACATTCATATACACTACATACGCACACACACATAACACACACGCATACGGACACAACACAAATATACATACACACGCACACACAAATACACACACACACCATTACACTCATCATATGCTGCTGCTACTCTGTTTTTATTATACTCTTATTATCCAATGAGTGTACAAAACATTTCCACGACATAGACTGACCAGGTGAATCTGGTTAAAAGCTAAGATCCCTTATTGATGTCACTTGCTCAATCCACTTCAATCAGTCTAGATGCAGGATTGTGTACAGCCAGATCACCCATGATACAAGTCCGTATTCAACATCCATCCATGTCTGACGACGTCGGGAGATGGCATGGAAACGAGCCACTAGGGGCATCAGTGAGCTCCGTTGCCTTAATCGGTTCTGGATTTGCTACGGCGTTGTGTATGGGCGTAAGCATTTGCCTCTGATTCCAATGATTAAGGTAAGAGTTAAGGTTTGGGATAGGGTTATGAATGGTTAAGGTAAGAGTTAAGGTTTGGGATAGGCTTAAAACTAAAATCTCCAAAATGACTTTCTCTCATTGGATTTCAACTAGCAACCTTTGGAATCAGAAGCATTAACAACTTGTTTTAGATTTTCTATCCTAAACCTTAACCCTTACCTTAACCATTTTGAGTTAATGCCTAACCTTAAGATTTCTGAGTTAATGCCTAACCTTAAGATTTCTGAGTTAATGCCAGAACTTAACCCTAACCTTCAAAATTAGGAGTTAATGCCTAAACTTAACCTTAAACAACTTGAAATGTTATGTTTGCAACAACTTCTAAATTTGATGTTTGAAAATCATGGATGACTGTTTAATTCTGACGCAAAGCTGTGAGAGCTAGTTGATTGTGTATGTGTGCCATTCAGAGGGTGAATGGGCAAGACAAAAGATGTAAGTGCCTTTGAACAGGAAATGGTAGTAGGTGCCAGGCGCACCGTTTAGAGTGTGTCAAGAACTGCCACGCTGCTGGGTTTTTCACATTCAACCGTTTCCCGTGTGTATCAAGAATGGTCCACCACCCAAAGAACATCCAGCCAACTTGACACAACTGTGGGAAGCATTGGAGTCGACATGGGCCAGCATCCCTGTGCAACACTTTAGACACCTTATAGAGTCCATGATCCTGACGAATTGAGGCTGTTCTGAGAGCAAAAGGGGGTGCAACTCAATATTAGGATCGTGTTCCTAATGTTTTGTGCATATCCTGATACCTTGTCACTTTAACTTGCCTTGTTCATGTCTATCTCAAATACCCTACCCCTGCACATTGATCTTGTACTGGTACTCCCTGTATATAGCTCCACATTGATCTGGTACTCGTACTCCCTGTATATAGCTCCACATTGATATGGTACTCCCTGTATATAGCTCCACATTGATCTGGTACTGGTACTCCCTGTATATAGCTCCACATTGATCTGGTACTGGTGTAACGGATGTGAAACGGCTAGCTAGTTAGCGGTGGTGAGCGCTAAATAGCGTTTCAATTGGTGACTCACTTGCTCTGAGTCCTTGAAGTAGTGGTTCCCCTTGCTCTGCAAGGGCCGCGGCTTTTGTGGAGCGATGGATAACGATGCTTCGTGGGTGATTGTTGTTGATGTGTGCAGAGGGTCCCTGGTTCGCGAGGGGACGGTCTAAAGTTATACTGTTACACTGGTACTCCCTGTATATAGCTCCACATTGATCTGGTACTGGTACTCCCTGTATATAGCTCCACATTGATCTGGTACTGGTACTCCCTGTATATAGCTCCACATTGATCTGGTACTGGTACTCCCTGTATATAGCTTCACATTGATCCGGTACTGGTACTCCCTGTATATATCTCCACATTGATCTGGTACTGGTACTGGTACTCCCTGTATATAGCTCCACGTTGATCTGGTACAGGTACTCCCTGTATATAGCTCCAAATTGATCTGGTACTGGTACTCAAATCAAATCAAATCAAATCCCCAAAAATTATATAGCCCTTCGTACATCAGCTGATATCTCAAAATGCTGTATAGAAACCCAGCCTAAAACCCCAAACAACAAGCAATGCAGGCGTAGAAGCACGGTGGCTAGGAAAAACTCCCTAGAAAGGCCAGAACCTAGGAAGAAACCTAGAGAGAAACCATGCTATGTGGGGTGGCCGGTCCTCTTCTGGCTGTGCCGGGTGAAGATTATAACAGAACATGGCCAAGATGTTTAAATGTTCATAAATGACCAGCATGGTCAAATAATAATAATCACAGGCAGAACAGTTGAAACTGGAGCAGCAGCATGGCCAGGTGGACTGGGGACAGCAAGGAGTCATCATGTCAGGTAGTCCTGAGGCATGGTCCTAGGGCTCAGGTCCTCCGAGAGAGAGAAAGAAAGAAAGAGAGAAAGAGAGAATCAGAGAGAGCATACTTAAATTCACACAGGACACCGGATAGGACAGGAGAAGTACTCCAGATATAACAAACTGACCCTAGCCCCCCGACACATAAACTACTGCAGGATAAATACTGGAGGCTGAGACAGGAGGGGTCAGGAGACCCTGTGGCCCCATCCGATGACACCCCCGGACAGGGCCAAACAGGAAGGATATAACCCCACCTACTTTGCCAAAGCACAGCCCTCACACCACTAGAGGGATATCTTCAACCACCAACTTACCATCCTGAGACAAGGCCGAGTATAGCCCACAAAGATCTCCGCCACGGCACAACCCAAGGGGATGCGCCAACCCAGACAGGAAGATCACATCAGTGACTCAACCCACTCAAGTGACGCACCTCTCCTAGGGACGGTATGAAAGAGCCCTAGTAAGCCAGTGACTAAGCCCCTGTAATAGGGTTAGAGGCAGAGAATCCCAGTGGAAAGAGGGGAACCGGCCAGGCAGAGACAGCAAGGGCGGTTCGTTGCTCCAGAGCCTTTCCGTTCACCTTCACACTCTTGGGCCAGACTACACTCAATCATATGACCCACTGAAGAGATGAGTCTTCAGTAAAGACTTAAAGGTTGAGACCGAGTTTGCGTCTCTCACATGGGAAGGCAGACCATTCCATAAAAATTGAGCTCTATAGGAGAAAGCCCTGCCTCCAACTGTTTGCTTAGAAATTCTAGGGACAATTAGGAGGCCTGCGTCTTGTGACCGTAGCGTACGTGTAGGTATGTACGGCAGGACCAAATCAGAGAGATAGGTCGGAGCAAGCCCATGTAATGCTTTGTAGGTTAGCAGTAAAACCTTGAAATCAGCCCTTGCCTTGACAGGAAGCCAGTGTAGGGAGGCTAGCACTGGAGTAATATGATCACATTGTTTGGTTCTAGTCAGGATTCTAGCAGCTGTATTTAGCACTAACTGAAGTTTATTTAGTGCTTTATCCGGGTAGCTGGAAAGTAGAGCATTGCAGTAGTCTAACCTAGAAGTGACAAAAGCATGGATACATTTTTCCGCATTATTTAGTTTCTAATTGTTGCAATGTTACGTAGATGAAAAAAAGCTGTCCTTGAAACAGTCTTGATATGTTCTTCAAAAGAGAGATCAGGGTCCAGAGTAACAGTTTTATTTGAGATGACTATACAACCATTAAGATTAATTGTCAGATTCAACAGAAGATCTCTTTGTTTCTTGGGACCTAGAACAAGCATCTCTGTTTTGTCTGAGTTTAAAAGTAGAAAGTTTGCAGCCATCCACTTCCTTATGTCTGAAACACATGCTTCTAGCGAGGGCAATTTTAGGGCTTCACCATGTTTCATTGAAATGTACAGCTGTGTGTCATCCGCATAGCAGTGAAAGTTAACATTATGTTTTCGAATGACATCCCCAAGAGGTAAAATATATAGTGAAAACAATAGTGGTCCTAAAACGGAACCTTGAGGAACACCGAAATTTACAGTTGATTTGTCAGAGGACAAACCATTCACAGAGACAAACTGATATCTTTCCGACAGATAAGATCTAAACCAGGCTAGAACTTGTCCGTGTAGACCAATTTGGGTTTCCAATCTCTCCAAAAGAATATGATGATCGATGGTATCAAAAGCAGCACTAAGGTCTTGGAGCATGAGGACAGATGCAGAGCCTCGGTCTGATGCCATTAGAAGGTAATTTACCACCTTCACAAGTGCAGTCTCAGTGCTATGCTGGGGTTTAAAACCAGACTGAAGTTCCCTGTATATAGCTCCCTGTATATAGCTCCACATTGATCTGGTACTGGTACTCCCTGTATATAGCTCCACATTGATCTGGTACTGGTACTCCCTGTATATAGCTCCACATTGATCTGGTACTGGTACTCCCTGTATATAGCTCCACATTGATCTGGTACTGGTACTGGTACTCCCTGTATATAGCTCCACATTGATCTGGTACTGGTACTGGTACTCCCTGTATATAGCTCCATGTATTTTATTCCTCTTGTGTTGCTATTTTTGTTTTTATTATTATTTTGGGAAGGGCTCATAAGCAAGCATTTCACAAGTCTACACCTATTGTTTTCGGCACATGTGGCAAATACAATTTAATTTTATGTGCTTAGGCAGTAACAATGAGCTGTCTGTCACGATCGTCGTCAAGGAAATGACCGAACCAAGGTGCAGCGTGGTAAGCATACATTATTTTATTTTAAATGTCACCAACAAAACAAACGTGAAGCTCTGCAAGGCTATACACGCCACTAACAAAAACAACAACCCACAAATGAGAAAAGTAAAAAAGGCTGCCTAAGTATGATTCCCAATCAGAGACAACGATAGACAGCTGTCCCTGATTGAGAATCATACCCGGCCAAAAACAAAGAACCAGAAAGCATAGACTTTCCCACCCGAGTCACACCCTGACCAAACAAACATAGAGAATTAAAGGATCTCTACAGTCAGGGCGTGACACTGTCTAAACCAGCGTGCAGTCAGAACAGGCCACAGCCGTCCCTTCCCAGTGAGTCAGTCCCCATGCAGACTGCTTGCTTAGGTCGGGTGACCCTCAACCCGCCTTAGACACCAACACAGCTGATTACACACTTATTATTACAATTGCATTTGATGCAGTTGAGAACTTGTACCTGTGCTTCATTTCTCCTAATTTGACTTCTTTCCAACAAATCGTTTGCCCTGTATCTAAGAATCAAGCAAAATTGCATATCTTAATTTAATCCACGATCACAATCGCAATATGATTTGGAACGTAATTAGACACTGGATTCCATTACTTTTCCAGAGCAATGGCTTGAAGGCAGGTCCGTTGGGCTTTGCTCTGAATAAAATTGGATTGACTGATTGATTCATGTATGTCAAATGAAGGACACACACACAGACAGACAAAGAGAAATTCCACACAGAGCGAGAGAGGGAAAGAGGAGGGGAATCACGGATGGATGGATGAAGCAGAGGCAGTGGATGGGGTGGTTGGGTATAGAAAGAGACAGAGACAAATGGAGTGTGTGAGACAGAGGGAAAGAAGTGAGACGCATGCCTACTGACCTCCCCCTACTCTCAGCTAATCCATACAGAAGAGGGGAGGAGGTGGAGGGGAGGGCTGTTTGTGTCACTCCCAATAAAGATAGGAAATACAGTGACATTGGCTCGCCCCTGTCTCACTCCCCCCCACCCCTCCAACCTTTTGACATGCTTCTATTTAATATGGTGCCCTGGAAATCCTATAAAAGACATGAGGCCTGGAGCACTTAGGCTGTCCTCTAGAGGAGGGGTGGATGGGGGACACAACGTAACTCCTGTACAAATGACTGTTTCCTTGGGCCTGCATGTCTCTGTATATTTGCCCAACTTGTTTCCTTTTGCAGTCAGGATTGTTCAATGGACTAAAACCACAGTAATGCATACCGCTAATGTGTACACCTCTGCCTCAGACTATCCAATCCAAAATGGTTCCTTCCTCTTTCAGACCAGCTAGGCAGACAACTAGAGGAAAGAAACAGCTGCCTTAAAACATAAACAACATTTATTTTCCCAACTAAATGAGTTCATCGGAAGGTTCCTACTGTTCTTAGCTGCTTATTGTCCCAGTAGACTAATTCCTGTGTTACTCATAGTCAGCCAGCACTGCTGTGATAATGTCTCTTCAGTATTAGTGCATCCAGCAGCCATGGACATAGTTTAAAGACGCTCATGAACAGGCCAGTATGAATGTGAGAGCAGGTTAATGCCGGCCCATCTGTTCTAGGAGCTGCTTGTTTTTGAACAGGGGAGGAAATAAAGAACAGCGAGAGAAGACAATGAGTGCAATGGTAATCATTGTAGGTCTATCAGCTGTGTAGATGTGTGTGTGTGTGTGTGTGTGTGTGTGTGTGTGTGTGTGTGTGTGTGTATTTGCCTGTGGGATATGAGGGGGCCAAAGCAGTGGAAATCAATACATCTGTACCACAGCCAACAAGCTGCTTGCTTGGGTTTAGACCCCTGTGTGCTAGGACACAACTTTAACAAGGAACAGGTACACTCAAACAGACACAAACACACTAATGCTAGACAGACAGACTGAAACACACACAGTAACACACACACTCACTCACACAAATACATGGACTCCACACACACACAAATAAATGGACTCCACAAGGCTTTGCACATTTCCCCTTTAATCACATTGAAAAGAGACATCTTTTATACAAAATAGTTCATTTTTTCTCAGTATAACACAGAGTCCAACAAAGGAAGAGAGAGCGATGTTTCAACAGCAGCAACTTACAAAAAACACAGGAACAATATGGAGGGGTAGACAAAAAAATAACATTAAAAGGATTTTTAAAGCATAAAACCACAGACCATTGCCTTGAATTTCGTGTGTTATGCCGTGTTCATGTCATGTTGGAAACTCGGGACCTTAGAGTTAAAATTAACGTAAGTTATTTGCGTAGAACTTCCTGTTGGTTGATTCTGTATCATCTTTCTACAATGAATAAGCAAGTCGGAAATCTCAAGAGTTCCCAAGTTTCCGACATGATGTGAAAGTGGCACAAGTTGGCGCCTGAAACCTGGATCCACTCAGCATACCAAAGGCTTCCAACTCTTGTGTGGGTTGGGTGATGGGCACTCTACTAAGAGAAGGGGCATGAAGAGGGCGCACTGAATGTGGATGGGAATGTGCAATAATTGATGATAATGATAATAATGATGAGCACCATTTCACCCAGAAAGCTTTAGAAAGTGTGCTGGGTGACGGATCCCCAGCTGACCCTGTTTTTCGCTCTCTGTTATTGTGCAGCTAGCATCGATCTGAGCACAGAGAGGAGTGTTTTTTTTTTTTTTTTAGAAACACAGACTATGCAAACAGGGCCTTTCGGTGGAGCCAGGGCAGTCGCAGCAGGGAAGGGAAGACATCTGTGTTAATGGGCTGCAGGTGGAACAACTGCTGGTCTGAGTCGGCAGGAGCCACACAATCTGACACACAAACAAACACCAACTGCTGGTCGAGTCGACAGAGAAGTAAAATCGGCAGATGGTCTAAAAAAATGAAACAAAATTACCGTAAGTGCTCCCTGCGATGACTGTGATGCACACAAACTGCATACTTACTACGGTACTCTCTCTCTCTCTCTCTCTCTCTTTCTCTCTCTCTCTCTCTCTCTTTCTCTCTCTCTCTCTCTCTTTCTCTCTCTCTCTTTCTCTCTCTCTCTCTCTCTCTCTCTCTCTCTCTCAAACATACACATCTAGGCATGCAAGCTCAACTAGAAACAATAATTTAAAAAATATATATATTATCACATAGGTGCAGTGAAATTTGGTGTTTTACAGGGTCAGCCATAGTAAAGCAAATTAGGGTTAAGTGCCTTGCTCATTTTTCACCTTGATGGCTCATTTGAACCAGCGACCTCGCGGTAACTGGTGCAACCCTCTAAGCACTATGCTACCTGCCGTAATAGCTGCATACCAAATAAATACACTATGTTTTATAGGAGAGAGAGGGAGTTACAGTAAAACATGCAGGCCTGGTTTCTGTATGTAAGCTGGTTACCTGTGATATGATTCTTCCCCTCACTATTACCCATACGTGTGGTTACTTTAAAAAATAAAATATATATATTTCAACAGTTATTTGTGCTCTTACATATGGTGAAATGGCGACATTGTTGCTGTAATGTGATAGATTATACTGTATTATTACCACTCTCTGAGAATTGATTTCTAAAAGTGTACACTCAATAGGGACCCTACCACAAAAAATTTGCACACTTTTAAAAAGCTCAGTATTTCGTTTTTCCTGTAGAGACAGGTGTGGATGGTATCTCAATGTGGAAATTAGTGGATGTCATGGTAACAGCATAAGATGAATAAACTAAAAAAAAAAAAAATTATGTTTATCAATATTTTCTAAAATAAAAACCTGCCACCAACAGCATCTTTTGTTCCAGTTTCACATGTTGTATTCAAAATAAAATAAAATGAATGCTCCTTTGACATATTGTTTGACAGTCAACCTACTAGGAAATCCTAACAGACAAAACAGCCAAGGAATCACGATTGGTTTCCACCATGGAAACAGCAAAGTGATAAACAAGCAATGGAGAATATTTAAGCAATGTGGAGTAGCAGGCTATGACAAACAGGTTTATGCATGGGTTAACTCCGTCGTTCCAGAGCCATCATTTCTGTCTTCTGCATTTGAATCTGTCGCTCTCTTTTCCTCTGTGTCTCTCTAGGTCTCCCTGTCTGTCATTATCCCCTCATTCACTGCCTGTTATGTAGCTGTAAGTGCTGATTCATTTACATTTGTAGTGCTGCTGGGTGTAGGGGAAGTGGACTGAGTAGCAGGGTTGGGCTCAATTCGAAATGAAGGCAGTCAATTCAAGAAGTAAACTAAAATTACAATCAAATAATCTAAATAAGGGCATTTATTTTCAATGACTTCTCAAAAAACTGAAAAGCTATTCGAATTGAGCCCAACCCAGCTGAGCAGAGGATTATCATCAGTGCCCACACAAAGGAAAATAGAACTCACCCACTGTCGCCTCACCCCACCTCCTCGGATCCTCGACCTACTCACTCCCTCCCACAGTGCAGGTCCACAGTGTTACGGTTTGATAATCTACCTGATATCCTCTAGCTGTTTACATACTAATTTTCTGGTTCACACTTACAAGACTGCTGTGTCTGTCCACAGGATGCTCCACAGAAGTCCTCTGTCCTGTTGGGAATCGGCCCACTAGTGAACAACTACAAAGCCATCTAGTACCAAGCAGAGGACCCCCTTCTCACCAGAACACCACCACCTTCTAAGGTAACTTGATAACTACACAGAGGGAGAAATGGAGGGTTGACTCTTAAGTCTCAAAGTAGTGATTTGTCAGTCTTGGCAGGGTACTCTGTTATTAACCAAGTCTTGTAAACTGATAATGTCTCTTTTGCTTCAGATAGTTTTCATTGAAGAGGTGTACATAACATAAACATTCACGCTGGTGCAGTCAAGAGAATTCTAATCTTCAGAGTTTTTTATTTATTTTTTAAAATCTTCTTCTTGCTCAAAAATGACCTACAACAAATCCATCATCCCCATCAAGGGTGAAATTAGAGTAATTTCCCCATCAAAAATGTCAAGGCCCAGCTCCAAAAAACCGCACCGGAAACAAAACCAATAAATAAGGGTAGCAATGAGGGACTGGTCAAAGCACCAGCTTTGATTAGTGGATGTCTATCTAAGTAAAGTATCTACAAGCCTGGGCTGCATTGAATTCAATGCATTGTTCCGTTATAGAATTTAGCCAGAGTCATCAAGGATATCTTCAGGGACAGCCACCCCTGGGCCCCGACAATACCCTCACCCTGTGGAACCACTGGATCAGACTACAACTAGTCTGCTTTAAGACAAGCGGTTATGTGGGCCGTTTGAAAAATAACCATTCACAGCTTTAAAGAGCCCTGTCTTCAGGTAACTGATAGGACAAAATGGGCACATCAGGACAGTTGAGGCATTTAAACGGATGAGCCAAGAGGGCAAAATATGGCCAGTGGGCAAGGGATGCATATCAGTCTGTCTCTCTGACCCTTTCTGGACTTTTTAACCTTACAGCTTTGTTAGTGTGACGTTCCACACATATGCCCTGAAATGGAACTGTACTGTATGTGAAAATATCTTGCCGTTTCAACACAGCACATTATTTGACTATGTCTCACTGAGAGAGGGAGCAGTGATGAACAAGTACACTGACCGTTACTAACGGTGTGAAGAAGCAGTCCGTATCTACACCTGTAATGGGACGTTCGTTAGTCCCTGCTGCTGTGTACCAGGAGCGGTTTCCTGCAGGCATCCCAACCAATTCATCAAATAGTGTCAGTGCAGTAAACAGCAGGCTTAGCTGGAATGGGAGACTAGAAGAGGAAGGCACAAAAGGGGGTGCTTCAGAAGAACCCATGCGGACAAAAAAAACTGTGCATCTATACAGTACACCTAGAACAGTGTGGAACTGGCCAGGACTATCACGTGTAACAGTAGTCTATATCTGGGATCCCTCCTTCTCTATAGCCACGGTTGGTGCCATACCCTGCATTGGACACTTGGTGGGCACCTTTGTAGAGACCGGTGCCATTGGAGGGGAATATAGTGTGGATGATGTAATCCTCCCGGAGGGGCATGGGTTGCAGCGGCTGGTGGGTAACCATGGGTGTCATCTGGAACCCTGGGCCTCGGATCTCCAGGATGGTGGTGTCCTTCTTTGTGCCTGACTCAATGTAGTCATCGTAGTGCTTGCTCTTTCTGGAGCTGCCACGGCTGTATTGATCACGAGAAGACAGGCGTCCGGCCCGATGCCTGTACCAGCAAAAGACGGCAACTATGAGCGCCAGAGAGACGATGGCCGTAGCTCCTCCAATGATCCCAGCCAGAGGCAGAGTAGCCATGTGTTCAGGGTTCTGGTTGTCCTCCTGGCCCACATCTGGCTGACTGGGGTCTGACGTCTCAGCTTTAGCGCACACTGGAGCTTCATCTGAGTCAGTGTTTCCACCTGCCATGACTCCTTTACCCCCGGAGCTGGCCGCCAGGGGCACCATGCAGATGATGTAGCTGGAGTGGGGGTGCAGGGAAGTGAGCAGGTACTCTCTACGGTCTCCTCTCACCAGGGTCTCTGTGATGGAGCCCATGGCAGCGCTGGTTCCCAGCCGCAGCCAACTGAGTCTGAAGGAGGAGGTGGGCTGGGCCACGCTCCAGGTGACACGGATGCTGTCGGGGGCCAAGGGCTTGACATTCAGGGCCAGGCTCTTACCTACTCCACTGCTGCCCAGTGTGTAGTCTAGACCTGAGTCTGGTAGCCCCAGGCCGGGCCGCTTGGAGCGCAGGGTGAAGAGGGAGCCCTGTGGAGGGGCGAGGGTGGTGGAGCTAGCAGCAACCCCTCCTACTTCTGCTCCACCCCCTCTGTCTCTGGTCTCACTTCCTGTGGCCCCGACCCCAGCCCCGACAGCCACTATGCCTGGGACTTCACACTCCTCCATCTGACTGGTCAGGTCCCTAAGGGCCATGTCTCGAACCTTGTCAGGCCCCTGGCAGGTGAGGCCCCTCACCGTGATGGAGTTACCCCTAGCATGAAGCCAGTCATGTAACCAGCGCAGGTTACAGCCACAGTGCCAGGGATTCCCCCGCACCAGCAGTTGTCCCAGGTTGTCCAGGTCTTTGAACAGGCCCCGAGGCAGGGTGGTCAGGTTGTTGCCAGATAGGTCCAGTCTTTGGAGCCTCCTCATGCCATCCAGGGAGCCACGGGGAATGTGGATCAGAGCGTTGTCCTGCAGAGAGAGACGCTGCAGGTGGGTACTGGGCAGGTTGAGTGGCGGGGTCAGGAGGGAGTTACGCACCAATGAAAGCTCTGTCAGGTTGGAGAGGCGGGAGAAGGTGTCGTCTGCGATGCGCTGGTTGGCCAGGAGATTCCCGTCCAGAACGAGGCGTCGCAGGGAGGAGAGGCCACGGAAGGCGTGGGTGGGGATGGTGGAGATACGGTTGTCGTCCAGCCTCAGTTCCTCCAGAGAGGCCGGGAGCCCAGAGGGGATGCTGGACAGGTGGTTACGTGACAGGAAAAGCAGGCGCAGCCGTGGGTTGTCAACGAAGGCCTGGTCCTCGATGCTGACGGTGGAGACAGAGTTGTCGTCCAGGTGCAGCTTCTCCAGTAGAGGCATGCGGGCCAGGGTGGAGCGGGGAAGCGTACGGATGTTGTTGTCCTGCAGGTGCAGCTCCCGGAGGGAAGGGGGCAGGTGCATGGGGAAGTCATCCAGCTCGTTATCGTACAGGTAGACCACTCGGATGGTGAGTTGACGCTCTAGGGAGGTGGGGAGCCCGGCGTTGTCTATGTGGTTGTTCTGAAGGTAGAGCACAGTGGCAGAGGGGGGCAGAGGGGGGATAGAGCTCAGGCCACGGTCGTTGCAGTAGATGAAGTCCTCGTCACATCGGCAGACAGAGGGGCACACTGGGTCTCCCTCCTCATCGTACCCTGTGGCTGCAGCAATCTCCAGCACCTCGGCCAACAGAGTCAGGCAGAGCATGAGCAGGAACAGCCAATCACGCAGCTCGACCACTCCCTCAGACGCCATGGTGCTGATGACGAACGTCCTTTCCTCTCGATCTCAACTTCCTGGATCCTTGAATCCTAAGGATAAACTCAAACCAGGCCGGCTCCTTCAGCCCTAGATAGACTGAAAAGGATACAGGTTTTAGTTAACAATTCGCTCAAGTGACCAGATCACTAAGGTTTAATTGAAATTCCCAAATCACTGAAATGCCAGAATACAACAAGCTTGACAATGTACCCTTATTTCATTATGCCTAAACCATATCCCACAAATTATACATGGTCACATGGAAATTGAACCGCTACTGTATACTAATCCCTCTAAGGGTCTATATCTCGACTTCAATCCCCTTGTCATGGTGAAGTGGCAGTAATCTGCTTCCAGCAGGAGTTGGAGGAAAGGAGAGGATTTTTCTTCAAATCAATTTCAGTAAAATAAACCGTGGCCAAACCTGTTTGAAAATATTGAACATAATTAAATATATCAAATCATTTTTTTGTCAAACAGTGTTCCTAGAGGGAAATTACTATTCCAAAAATACAGTTTCTCCAGTCTGTCCACTGAAAGAATCCAAAAACTAGGGCCTAATATTCAACATAAAGTTGATTTCACATGTTTGGTGAAATCTCCTGGCCCTATAACAGTGTAATAGAGTATTTATTTGAATTCTCCCAAATACTAAGCAGATTAGGTATACAGTACATCCCACTCTTTCTGCATTCACTACGGAATATTGATAAACTAAGCTACGAGTGTGCATATGTGCATATGTGTGTATATGCATGAGCATATTGTATGTATGTGTGTATATATGCTGTGAGTGTACTATATGTGTGTGTGTGTGTGGCAGAGTAGAGTGAGGGATTGAGTGTGTTTTTTTAGTCTGAGCAGCTGTGCAAAGAAGTCCGTCAAACAGAGGGGAGTATTTGGGTCAGTTCCTTCAAAGGCAAGATAGAAGGAGAGTGAGATCGATGTGGTGGGGAGAGTGGGAGGGATTAGAGGAACATATGGAGTTGTGATTGGGTGGATTAACAAAGAATGGCACATAGATAGATCTTAAACACTTTCTACAGTTACTTTAGTTTCTCCCTCCCATGGTTACTCATTTGGCTTACACTAGCAGGGCTGGTCTAATCCACAGACATTATGACATCAATTACAGTGCCTTCAGAAAGTATTCATACCCCTTGATTTATTCAAAAGAAAAATTGTGTTACAGCCTGAATTTAAAATTGATTCAATATTTTTTTTTTCTCAGCCATTTACACACACTACCCCATAATTAGAAAGTGAAAGCATGTTTTTAGACATTTTTGCAAATGTATTGAAAATGAAATACAGAAATAACTCATTTACATAACTATTCACACCCCTCAGTCAATACATGTTAGTATCACCTTTGGCAGCGATTACAGCTGTGAGTCTTAATGGGAAGACTCTAAGAGCTTTGCACACCTGGATTGTACAATATTTGCACATTATTCTTTTTAAAATTCTTCAAGCTCCCTCAAGTTGGTTGTTGATCATTGCTAGACAGCCATTTTCAAGCCAATTTACGTCAAAACTGTAACTAGGCCACTCAGAAACATTCACTGTCTTCTTGGTAAGCAACTCCAGTGTAGATTTGTCCTGTTTTAGGTTATTGACCTGCTGAAAAGTGAATTTGTCTCCCAGTGTCTGGTGTAAAGCAGACTGAACCAGGTTTTCCTCTAGGATTTTGCCTGTGCTTATCTCTATTCTGTTTCTATTCTTTGCTGATTACAAGCATACTCATAACATGATGCAGCCACCACCATGATTGAAAATATGAAGCGATGGTACTCAGTGATGTGTTGTGTTGGATTTGCTCCAAACTTAACGCTTTGTATTCAGGACATAAAGTTGATTTATTTGACCATTTTTTTGTACAGTTTTTCTTTAGTGCCTTATTGCAAACAGGATGCATGTTTTGGAATATGTTTTATTCTGTACAGGGTTCCTTCTTTTCACTCTGTCATTTAGGTTAGTATTGTGGAGTAACTACAACACTGTTGATCCATTCTCAGTTTCCTATCACAGCCATTAAACTCTGTAACTGTTTTAAAGTCACCATTGGCCTCATGGTGAAATCCCTGAGCGGTTTCCTTCCTGACCGGCAACTGAGCTAGGAAGGACAACTGTATCGGTGTAGTGACTGAGTGTATTGATACACCATCCAAAGTGTAATTAATAACTTCACCATGCTCAAAAGGATATTCAATGCCTGCTTTTTTACCCATCTACCAATAGGTGCCCTTCTTTGCGAGGCATTGGAAAACTTCCCTGGTCTTTGTGGTTGAATCTATGTTTGACTGCTCACTGCTCAACTGAGAGACTTTACAGATAATTGTACTTTATGTGTGGGGTGTAGAGATGTGGTAGTAATTTAAAAATCATGTTAAACACTATTATTGCACACAGAGTGAGCCTATGCAACTTATTATGTGACTTGTTAAATACATTTTTACTCCTGAATTTATTTAGGTTTGCCATAACAAAGGGCTTGAATACTTGTTGACTGAAGACATTTCAGCATTTTATTTTTAATTAATTTGTAAAAATGTCTAAAAACATCATTCCACTGACATTATGGAGTATTGTGTGTAGGCCAGTGACACAACATCTCAATTGAATCAATTTTCTATGTGCCATTCTTTAAATTCAGGCTGTAACCCAACAAAATGTGAAAAAAGTAAAGGGGTATGAATACTTTCTGAAGGTATTATATGTCTATGGTGCAGATGCATTGAGGGTGTGAGTGTGTGTGTGTGGATGTAATTGTAGAGTACAGTGACAGAAGTATATAGACGTGTGTGTGCGTGAGCCAGACTGTACAGGACGCGTGTGTGTCCCCACAAATTGTTGCAGTCAAAGTTGCAGTTATCTGTATTCGGGAGATGTCAGACAATGCAGGGCTGTGTGGAGGGGATGAGGAGGGGGTTGGTGTGGAAATGGTCTGGCCAGACAGACAGTCGCCAAAGGCAGGGAGGGTACAGTACACAAAACAGCCCTACACTTTCCAATACTGGAGCAAGAAGTAGAGGATCAATTTACATAGAGAGATAGAGAGAATGAGAGAGGGGTGGTGGAGAGAGAGAGAGAAAGAGAGAGAGACAGAGAGACACTGAGAGAGAGAGAGAGAGAGAGAGAGAGAGAGAGAGAGAGAGAGAGAGAGAGTAGATCTGAAATGACAGCATTGACTGTTGCTACAGTATCTTCACCATGAAATCCACTACAGAAACCGTAACTGGCAGCACTCATATCCACATATTTATTATAAAAGAGGAAAATCCGGGAATGATTACCAAAGCGGGTGCTGGTGTATCGGGGAAATCCACTCTATTGATGGCATGGTAGAGATAACACTGGCACAAAGCTTATCTTACATGCCTATGTCCATGAATGTCATTTAAAATGTAGTGATTGGTGCTTGGGAAGGAGTGATGCAAGCAAGAGATGGCCATGGTGCTGAAGGGGATAAATGAAGGGATCAAAGGATGAATAAATGAAACACAAAAATAGAGGATGAAGAGTCTGAGGATGGAAAAGAAATATATACAAGAAAAAAATTATGACCTATTTACTTTAATTGTGCTACAATACGGCCATGCTCAATCATTGTTGTTCTATCAACTCTCCAAAATGTTATTTCCGTATATTATTATTTGTATGTATCTCAGTGTACAGTGCATTTGGAAAGAATTCAGACCCTTTGACTTTTTTACATTTTGTTATGTTACAGCCTTATTCTAAAATGAATTTTAAAAAAAAAATCCTCATCAATCTACACACAATACCCCATAATGACAAAGCAAAAACAGTTTTTTTTTTACAATTTAGCAAATTTATTAATTTTTTTTTAACGAAAATATCACATGTACATACAGTACCAGTCAAAAGTTTGGACACACCGACTCATTCAAGGGTTTTTCTATATTTTTTTACTATTTTCTACATTGTAGTATAATAATGAAGACATCAAAACTATGAAATGACACATTTGGAATCATGTAGTAAACAAAAAAGTGTTAAACAAATCAAAATAGATTTGATATTTGATATTTTTCAAAGTTGCCACCCTTTGCCTTGATGACAGCTTTGCACACTCTTGGCATTCTCTCAACCAGCTTCACCTGGAAAGGACAGATTTCTACTCGTCTAATGTCGATTGCTCGTGTTTCTTGGCCCAAGCAAGTCTCCTCTTCTTATTGGTGTCCTTTAGTGGTGGTTTCTTTGCAGCAATTCGATCATGAAGCCCTGAATCACGCAGTCTCTTCTGAACAGTTGATGTTGAGATGTGTCTGTTACTTGAACACTCTGAAGTATTTATTTGGGCTGCAATCTAAGGTGCAGTTAACTCTAATGAACTTATCCTCTGCATCAGAGGGAACTCTGGCTCTTCCTTTCCTGTGGCGATCCCCACGAGAGCCAGTTTCATCATAGTGCTTGACGGTTTTTGCGACTGCACACAAAGTTCTTGAAATTTTCCGTATTGACTGACCTTCATGTATAAAGGAAAAAATGGACTGTCGTTTATATTTGCTTATTTGAGCTGTTCTTGCCATAATATATATATATATTATTTTTTATTTTAATTGAACCTTAATTGAACTAGGCAAGTCAGTTTAGAACAAATTCTTATTTACAATGATGGCCTAGGAACAGTGGGTTAACTGCTTTGTTCAGGGGCAGAACGACAGATTTTTACCTTGTCAGCTCGGGATTCGGTAAAGATCTGTCGTTCTGCCCCTAAACAAGGCAGTTAACCCACTGTTCCTAGGCCATCATTGTAAATAAGAATTTGTTCTTAACTGACTTGCCTAGTTAAATAAAGCTTAAATTAAAATGTACAAATAAATAATAATATTATGGCAAGAACAGCTCAAATAAGCAAAGAGAAACGACAGTCCATGGACTTGGTCTTTAACCAAATAGGGCTATCTGTATACCACCCCTACCTTGTCACAACACAACTGATTGGCTCAAACGCATTAAGAAGGAAAGAAATTCCACAAATTTACTTTTAACAAGGCACACCTGTTAATTGAAATGCATTACAGGTGACTACATCATGAAGCTGGTTGAGAGAATGCCAAGATTGTGCAATGCTGTCATCAAGGCAAAGGGTGGCTACTTTGATGAATGTCAAATATAAAATCTATTTTGATTTGTTCCACACGTTTTTACGTTTTTACTACATGATTCCATATGTGTCATTTCATAGTTTTGATGCCTTCACTATTATACTACAATGTAGAAAATAGTAAAAAAATAAAGAAAAACCCTTGAAGGAGTAGGTGTGTCCAAACTTTTGACTGGTACTGTATGTATTCAGACCCTTTACTCAGTAATTTGTTGAATCCCCTTTGGCAGCGGTGACAGCCTAGAGTCTTCTTGGGTATGACGCTACAAGCTTGGTACACCTGTATTTGGTGAGTTTCTCCCATTCTTCTCTGCAAATCCCCTCAAGCTCTGTCAGGTTGGATGGGGAGCGTCGTTGCTCTTTTCAGGTCCCTCCAGACATGTTCGATGGGTTCAAGTCCGGGCTCTGGCTGGGTCACTCAAGGACATTCAGAGACTTGTCCCAAAGCCACTCCTACCTTGTCTTGGCTGTGTGCTTAGGGTCGTTGTCCCGTTGGAAGGTGAAGATTCACTCCAGTCTGAGGTCCTGAGCACTCTGGAGCAGGTTTTCATCAAGGATCTCTCTGTACTTTGCTCCATTCATCTTTTCCTCGATCTTGACTAGTCTCCCAGTCCTGCCTCTGAAAAACATCCACACAGCATGATGCTGCCACCACCATGCTTCACCGTAGGGATGGTGCCAGGTTTTCTCCAGATGTGACGCTTGGCATTCAGGCCAAAGAGTTCAATCTTGGCTTCATCAAAACAGAGAATCTTGTTTCTCATGATCTGAGAGTCTTTAGGTGCCTTTTGGCAAACTCCAAGTGGGCTGTCATGTGCCTTTTACTGAGGAGTGGCTTCCGTCTGGTCACTCTACCATATAGGCCTGATTGGTGGATTGCTGCAGAGATGGTTGTTCTTATGGAAAGTTCTCCCATCTCCACAGAGGAACTCTGGAGCTCTGTCAGAGTGACCATCGGGTTCTTGGTCACCTCCCTGACCAAGGTCTTCCCCCGATTGCTCAGTCCAACTCTAGGAAAAGTCTTGTTGGTTCCAAACTTCTTCCATTTAAGAATGATGGAGGCCACTGTGTTCTTGGGGACCTTCAATGCTGCAGAAATGTTTTGGTACCCTTCCCCAGATCTGTGCCTCAACACAATTCTGTCTCGGAGCTCAACGTACAATTCCTTTGACCTCATGGCTTCATTTTTGCACCGACATGCACTGTCAACAGTGGGACCTTATATAGACAGGTGTGTGCCTTTCCAAATCATGTCCAAACAATTGCAATTACCACAGGTGGACTCCAATCAAGTTGTAGAAACATCAAGGATGATCAATGGAAACAGGATGCACCTGAGCTCAATTTTGAGTCTCATAGCAAAGGGTCTGTATACTTAGGTAAATAAGATATTTCTGTTTAAAAAAATGTTACAATGTGCAAACATTTCTAAAAACTTGTTTTCGCTTTGTCATTATCGGGTATTATCTAGATTGATGACGGAAAAAAAAATCTATCCGTTTTAGAATAAGGCTGGAAAATGTAGAAAAAGTCAAGGTGTCTGATACTTTCCGAATGCACTGTTGGACCATTCTGCAAGACTTTTAATAGTTTAAATACTGTGTCTTTGGCAGTACTGTATATAGTCGTTTCTGTGAGAGAAAAACTATTAGAAGCAGTCCATTGTGCTTGAGTCAGCAGAGTGCAATCAGTGAGCTTCATTGCTTGTCTGGAACAGACCCTAGGCCTCTTCAAAGTCATTAGCTCTGAACTGATGTTACCGCTACTAAATCTGAATCAGCTGCCTTCAAAATGTCCAGTAGGGTACAAACCAACCTAATGCTGTAAAACACATGATTGTATTAAAAACAATTAAACTAATTATTAATGGCTTAAAAGATAATAATCATCAATTTATCAATAATGACGTTAACATATTACCTAATCCACTCAATCTATAAATTCAGAGCAGATGCTTTAATCAAAGTAACGTACAAACAGTACTGTTACCATATTGTACATCTGAAAACTCCATTAGGGCCGTATCCTAAAATGAGATGCACGCATCATAATGTAAACTTTAACTCAAATCTCCGAGGGACATCTATACATGATTTCTGTGAATGTTTCAGTAACAGCCGTGAATGTTAAATTAGAAGGTTACCCATGAGCCATTGAGGTTAAGTGCCTTGATATGAGCACTACATCACTATGACATGTTCCTCCTGGGATTTGAGACAGCATCCGTCTTGTCGCTAGTCCATTTTCCTACCCACTCTGCTGCTACTGCTACTACTGTCGCTGCTGCTGCTGCTACTACTGTCGCTGCTGCTGCTGTTACTACTGTTGCTGTTACTACTGTTACTACTGTTGCTGTTACTACTGTTACTACTGTCGCTGCTGCTGCTGTTACTACTGTTGCTGCTGCTACTACTGTCGCTGCTGCTGCTGCTACTACTGTCGCTGCTGCTGCTGTTACTACTGTTGCTGTTACTACTGTTACTACTGTTGCTGTTACTACTGTTACTACTGTCGCTGCTGCTGCTGTTACTACTGTTGCTGCTGCTACTACTGTCACTGCTGCTGCTGCTACTACTGTCGCTGCTGCTGCTGCTACTACTGTCGCTGCTGCTGCTGTTACTACTTTTGCTGTTACTACTGTTACTACTGTTGCTGTTACTACTGTTACTACTGTTGCTGCTGCTGCTGTTACTACTGTTGCTGCTGATGTTACTGCTGTTGCTGCTGCTGCTGCTATTACTACCGTTGCTGTTGCTGCTTTTACTACTGTTGCTGTTGCTGCTTTTACTACTGTTGCTGCTGCTGCCCTTACTACTGTTGCTGCTGCTGCTGTTACTGCTGCTGCTGCTTTTACTACTGTCGATGCTGCTGTTGTTACTACTGTTGCTGCTGATGTTACTGCTGTTACTGCTGCTGCTGCTGTTACTACTGTTGCTGCTGATGTTACTGCTGTTGCTGCTGCTGCTGCTATTACTACCGTTGCTGTTGCTGCTTTTACTACTGTTGCTGCTGCTGCTCTTACTACTGTTGCTGCTGCTGCTGTTACTGCTGTTGCTGCTTTTACTACCGTTGCTGTTGCTGCTTTTACTACTGTTGCTGCTGCTGCTCTTACTACTGTTGCTGCTGCTGCTGTTACTGCTGCTGCTGCTTTTACTACTGTCGATGCTGCTGCTGTTACTGCTGTTATTGCTGCTGCTGCTCTTACTACTGTTGCTGCTGCTGCTGTTACGGCTGTTGCTGCTGTTGCTGCTGTTACTACTGTTGCTGCTGCTGCTGTTACTACTGTTGCTGCTGTCACTACTGTTACTGCTGCTACTGTTACTACTGTTGCTGTTGCTGCTGTTACTACTGTTGCTGCTGTAGCTGTTACTACTGTTGCTGTTACTACTATAACTACTGTCGCTGCTGCTGTCACTACTGTCGCTGCTGGACTACTGTTGCTGCTGCTACTGTTACTACTGCCGCTGCTGCTGTTACTACTGTTGCTGTTACTACTATAACTACTGTCGCTGTTGCTTCTGTTACTACTGTCGCTGCTGCTGCTGTTACTACTGTTGCTGCTGCTGTTACTACTGTTGCTGTTACTACTATAACTACTGTTGCTGCTGCTACTGTTACTACTGCCGCTGCTGCTGTTACTACTGTTGCTGTTACTACTATAACTACTGTTGCTGTTACTACTATAACTACTGTCGCTGCTGCTGTCACTACTGTCGCTGCTGGACTACTGTTACTGCTGCTACTGTTACTACTGTTGCTGTTGCTGCTGTTACTACTGTTGCTGCTGTAGCTGTTACTACTGTTGCTGTTACTACTATAACTACTGTCGCTGCTGCTGTCACTACTGTCGCTGCTGGACTACTGTTGCTGCTGCTACTGTTACTACTGCCGCTGCTGCTGTTACTACTGTTGCTGCTGCTACTGTTACTACTGCCGCTGCTGCTGTTACTACTGTCGCTGTTGCTTCTGTTATTACTGTTGCTGCTGCTGTTACTACTGTTGCGGTTACTACTATAACTACTGTCGCTGCTGCTGCTGTTACTACTGTTGCTGCTGCTATTACTACTGTTGCTGTTACTACTATAACTACTGTCGCTGTTGCTTCTGTTACTACTGTTGCTGCTGCTGTTACTACTGTTGCTGTTACTACTATAACTACTGTCACTGCTGCTGCTGCTGTTACTACTGTTGCTGCTGCTGTTACTACTGTTGCTGTTACTACTATAACTACTGTCGCTGTTGCTTCTGTTACTACTGTTGCTGCTGCTGTTACTACTGTTGCTGTTACTACTATAACTACTGTCACTGCTGCTGCTGCTGTTACTACTGTCGCTGCTGCTGCTGCTGTTACTACTGTTGCTGCTGCTGCTGTTATTACTGTTGGGGATGCTGCTGTTACTACTGTTGCTGCTGTAACTACTGTTGCTGCTGCTGTTGCACTACTGTTGCTGCTGCTGTCACTACTGTTGCTGCTGCTGTTATTACTGTTGCTGCTGCTGCTGTCACTAATGTTGTTGCTGCTGTTACTACTGTCGCTGCTGCTGCTGTTACTACTGTTGCTGCTGCAGCTGTTACTACTGTTGCTGCTGCTGCTGTTACGGCTGTTGCTGCTGTTACTACTCTTGCTGCTGCTGCTGTTACTACTGTTGCTGCTGTTACTACTGTCGCTGCTGCTGCTGTTACTACTATAACTACTGTCGCTGTTGCTGCTGTTACTACTATAACTACTGTCGCTGCTGGACTACTGTCGCTGTTGCTGCTGTTACTACTGTTGCTGCTGCAACTGCTTCTGCTGCTGTTACTACTGTTGCTGCTGCTGCTGTTACTACTGTCGCTGCTGCTGCTGTTACTACTGTTGCTGCTGCAGCTGTTACTACTGTTGCTACTGCAACTGCTTCTGCTGCTGTTACTACTGTTGCTGCTGCTGCTGTTACTACTGTTGCTGCTGTTACTACTGTTGCTGCTGCTGCTGTTACTACTGTTGCTGCTGTTACTACTGTTGCTGCTGTTACTACTGTCGCTGCTGCTGTTACTACTGTTGCTGCTGCTGCTGTTACTACTGCCTCTGCTGCTGTTACTACTGTCGTTGTTGCTTCTGTTATTACTGTTGCTGTTGCTGTCACTACTGTCGCTGCTGCTGCTGCTACTACTGTCGCTGCTGCTGCTGCTGTTACTACTGTTGCTGCTGCTGCTGTTATTACTGTTGGGGATGCTGCTGTTACTACTATTGCTGCTGTAACTACTGTTGCTGCTGCTGCTGCACTACTGTTGCTGCTGCTGTCACTACTGTTGCTGCTGCTGTTACTACTGTCACTGCTGCAGCTGTTACTACTGTCGCTGCTGCTGCTGTTACTACTGTTGCTGCTGCTGCTGTTACTACTGTCACTGCTGCAGCTGTTACTACTGTCACTGCTGCTGCTGTTACTACTGTTGCTGCTGCAGCTGTTACTACTGTTGCTGCTGCTGCTGCTGTCACTGTCACTGTCGCTGCTGTTACTACTGCCGCTGCTGCTGTTACTACTGTTGCTGTTACTACTATAACTACTGTTGCTGTTACTACTATAACTACTGTCGCTGCTGCTGTCACTACTGTCGCTGCTGGACTACTGTTGCTGCTGCTACTGTTACTACTGCCGCTGCTGCTGTTACTACTGTCGCTGCTGCTGTTACTACTGTCGCTGTTGCTTCTGTTATTACTGTTGCTGCTGCTGTTACTACTGTTGCTGTTACTACTATAACTACTGTCGCTGCTGGACTACTGTTGCTGCTGCTACTGTTACTACTGTTGCTGTTACTACTATAACTACTGTCGCTGCTGCTGTCACTACTGTCGCTGCTGGACTACTGTTGCTGCTGCTACTGTTACTACTGCCGCTGCTGCTGTTACTACTGTTGCTGTTACTACTATAACTACTGTTGCCGCTGCTGCTGTTACTACTGTCGCTGCTGCTGTTACTACTGTCGCTGTTGCTTCTGTTATTACTGTTGCTGCTGCTGTTACTACTGTTGCTGTTACTACTATAACTACTGTCGCTGCTGCTGCTGTTACTACTGTTGCTGCTGCTATTACTACTGTTGCTGTTACTACTATAACTACTGTCGCTGTTGCTTCTGTTACTACTGTTGCTGCTGCTGTTACTACTGTTGCTGTTACTACTATAACTACTGTCATTGCTGCTGCTGCTGTTACTACTGTCGCTGCTGCTGCTGCTGTTACTACTGTTGCTGCTGCTGCTGTTATTACTGCTGCTGCTGTTACTACTGTCGCTGCTGCTGCTGTTACTACTGTCGCTGCTGCTGCTGTTACTACTGTTGCTGTTACTACTATAACTACTGTCGCTGTTGCTTCTGTTACTACTGTTGCTGCTGCTGTTACTACTGTTGCTGTTACTACTATAACTACTGTCACTGCTGCTGCTGCTGTTACTACTGTCGCTGCTGCTGCTGCTGTTACTACTGTTGCTGCTGCTGCTGTCACTACTGCTGCTGCTGTTACTACTGTCGCTGCTGCTGTTACTACTGTTGCTGCTGTTACTACTGTTGCTGCTGTTACTACTGTCGCTGCTGCTGTTACTACTGTTGCTGCTGCTGCTGTTACTACTGCCGCTGCTGCTGTTACTACTGTCGTTGTTGCTTCTGTTATTACTGTTGCTGTTGCTGTCACTACTGTCGCTGCTGCTGCTGCTACTACTGTCGCTGCTGCTGCTGCTGTTACTACTGTTGCTGTTGCTGCTGTTATTACTGTTGGGGATGCTGCTGTTACTACTATTGCTGCTGTAACTACTGTTGCTGCTGCTGCTGTTACTACTGTTGCTGCTGCTGCTGTTACTACTGTCACTGCTGAAGCTGTTACTACTGTCACTGCTGCAGCTGTTACTACTGTCGCTGCTGCTGCTGTTACTACTGTTGCTGCTGCAGCTGTTACTACTGTCGCTGCTGCTGTTGTTATTGCTGCTGCTGCTGCTGTCACTGTCACTACTGTTGCTGCTGCTGCTGCTGTTACTACTGTTGTTGCTGCTACTACTGTCGATGCTGCTGTCACTACTGTTGCTGCTGCTGCTGCTGCTGTTACTACTGTTGCTGCTGCTGCTGTTATTGCTGCTGCTGCTGCTGTTACTACTGTTGCTGCTGCTGCTGTTATTGCTGCTGCTGCTGCTGCTGTTAATACTGTCGCTGCTGCTGCTGTCACTACTGTTATTGCTGCTGCTGCTGTCACTACTGCTGCTGCTGTTGCTGTCACTACTGTTGCTGCTGCTGCTGTTAATACTGTCGCTGCTGCTGCTGTCACTACTGTTGCTGCTGCTGCTGTTACTACTGTCGATGTTGCTGCTGTTACTACTGTTGCTGCTGCTGCTGTTATTACTGTTGGGGATGCTGCTGTTACTACTGTTGCTGCTGTAACTACTGTTGCTGCTGCTGCTGCACTACTGTTGCTGCTGCTGTCACTACTGTTGCTGCTGCTGTTATTACTGTTGCTGCTGCTGCTGTCACTAATGTTGTTGCTGCTGTTACTACTGTCGCTGCTGCTGCTGTTACTACTGTTGCTGCTGCAGCTGTTACTACTGTTGCTGCTGCTGCTGTTATGGCTGTTGCTGCTGTTACTACTGTTGCTGCTGCTGCTGTTACTACTGTTGCTGCTGTTACTACTGTCGCTGCTGCTGTAACTACTGTTGCTGCTGCTGCTGCACTACTGTTGCTGCTGCTGTCACTACTGTTGCTGCTGCTGTTATTACTGTTGCTGCTGCTGCTGTCACTAATGTTGTTGCTGCTGTTACTACTGTCGCTGCTGCTGCTGTTACTACTGTTGCTGCTGCAGCTGTTACTACTGTTGCTGCTGCTGCTGTTACGGCTGTTGCTGCTGTTACTACTGTTGCTGCTGCTGCTGTTACTACTGTTGCTGCTGTTACTACTGTCGCTGCTGCTGTTACTACTGTTGCTGCTGCAACTGCTTCTGCTGCTGTTACTACTGTTGCTGCTGCTGCTGTTACTACTGTTGCTGCTGTTACTACTGTCGCTGCTGCTGCTGCTGGACTACTGTTGCTGCTGCTACTGCTTCTGCTGCTGCTGCTGTTACTACTGTTGCTGCTGTCACTACTGCTGCTGCTGTTACTACTGTCGCTGCTGCTGCTGTTACTACTGTTGCTGCTGTTACTACTGTTGCTGCTGTTACTACTGTCGCTGCTGCTGTTACTACTGTTGCTGCTGCTGCTGTTACTACTGCCGCTGCTGCTGTTACTACTGTCGTTGTTGCTTCTGTTATTACTGTTGCTGTTGCTGTCACTACTGTCGCTGCTGCTGCTGCTACTACTGTCGCTGCTGCTGCTGCTGTTACTACTGTTGCTGCTGCTGCTGTTATTACTGTTGGGGATGCTGCTGTTACTACTATTGCTGCTGTAACTACTGTTGCTGCTGCTGCTGCACTACTGTTGCTGCTGCTGTCACTACTGTTGCTGCTGCTGTTACTACTGTCACTGCTGCAGCTGTTACTACTGTCGCTGCTGCTGCTGTTACTACTGTTGCTGCTGCTGCTGTTACTACTGTCACTGCTGCAGCTGTTACTACTGTCACTGTTGCTGCTGCAGCTGTTACTACTGTCACTGCTGCAGCTGTTACTACTGTCACTGTTGCTGCTGCAGCTGTTACTACTGTTGCTGCTGCTGCTGCTGTCACTGTCACTGTCGCTGCTGGACTACTTTTGCTGCTGCTACTGTTACTACTGTCGCTGCTGCTGCTGTTACTACTGTTGCTGCTGCAGCTGTTACTACTGTTGCTGCTGCTACTGTTACTACTGCCGCTGCTGCTGTTACTACTGTTGCTGTTACTACTATAACTACTGTTGCTGTTACTACTATAACTACTGTCGCTGCTGCTGTCACTACTGTCGCTGCTGGACTACTGTTGCTGCTGCTACTGTTACTACTGTCGCTGCTGCTGTTACTACTGTCGCTGCTGCTGTTACTACTGTCGCTGCTGCTGTTACTACTGTCGCTGTTGCTTCTGTTATTACTGTTGCTGCTGCTGTTACTACTGTCGCTGCTGCTGTTACTACTGTCGCTGCTGCTGTCACTACTGTCGCTGCTGGACTACTGTTGCTGCTGCTGCTGTTACTACTGTCGCTGCTGCTGTTACTACTGTCGCTGCTGCTGTTACTACTGTCGCTGCTGCTGTTACTACTGTCGCTGCTGCTGTTACTACTGTCGCTGTTGCTTCTGTTATTACTGTTGCTGCTGCTGTTACTACTGTTGCTGTTACTACTATAACTACTGTCGCTGCTGCTGCTGTTACTACTGTTGCTGCTGCTATTACTACTGTTGCTGTTACTACTATAACTACTGTCGCTGTTGCTTCTGTTACTACTGTTGCTGCTGCTGTTACTACTGTTGCTGTTACTACTATAACTACTGCCACTGCTGCTGCTGCTGTTACTACTGTCGCTGCTGCTGCTGCTGTTACTACTGTTGCTGCTGCTGCTGTCACTACTGCTGCTGCTGTTACTACTGTCGCTGCTGCTGCTGTTACTACTGTTGCTGCTGTTACTACTGTCGCTGCTGCTGTTACTACTGTTGCTGCTGCTGCAGTTACTACTGCCGCTGCTGCTGTTACTACTGTCGTTGTTGCTTCTGTTATTAATGTTGCTGTTGCTGTCACTACTGTCGCTGCTGCTGCTGCTACTACTGTCGCTGCTGCTGCTGCTGTTACTACTGTTGCTGCTGCTGCTGTTATTACTGTTGGGGATGCTGCTGTTACTACTATTGCTGCTGTAACTACTGTTGCTGCTGCTGCTGTTACTACTGTTGCTGCTGCTGCTGTTACTACTGTCACTGCTGAAGCTGTTACTACTGTCACTGCTGCAGCTGTTGCTACTGTCGCTGCTGCTGCTGTTACTACTGTTGCTGCTGCAGCTGTTACTACTGTCGCTGCTGCTGTTGTTATTGCTGCTGCTGCTGCTGTCACTGTCACTACTGTTGCTGCTGCTGCTGCTGTTACTACTGTTGTTGCTGCTACTACTGTCGATGCTGCTGTCACTACTGTTGCTGCTGCTGCTGCTGTTACTACTGTTGCTGCTGCTGCTGTTATTGCTGCTGCTGCTGCTGTCACTACTGTTGCTGCTGCTGTTACTACTGTTGCTGCTGCTACTGTTATTGCTGCTGCTGCTGCTGCTGTTACTACTGTCGCTGCTGCTGCTGTTACTACTGTTGCTGCTGCTGCTGTTACTACTGTCACTGCTGCAGCTGTTACTACTGTCACTGTTGCTGCTGCAGCTGTTACTACTGTCACTGCTGCAGCTGTTACTACTGTCACTGTTGCTGCTGCAGCTGTTACTACTGTTGCTGCTGCTGCTGCTGTCACTGTCACTGTCGCTGCTGGACTACTTTTGCTGCTGCTACTGTTACTACTGTCGCTGCTGCTGCTGTTACTACTGTTGCTGCTGCAGCTGTTACTACTGTTGCTGCTGCTACTGTTACTACTGCCGCTGCTGCTGTTACTACTGTTGCTGTTACTACTATAACTACTGTTGCTGTTACTACTATAACTACTGTCGCTGCTGCTGTCACTACTGTCGCTGCTGGACTACTGTTGCTGCTGCTACTGTTACTACTGTCGCTGCTGCTGTTACTACTGTCGCTGCTGCTGTTACTACTGTCGCTGCTGCTGTTACTACTGTCGCTGTTGCTTCTGTTATTACTGTTGCTGCTGCTGTTACTACTGTCGCTGCTGCTGTTACTACTGTCGCTGCTGCTGTCACTACTGTCGCTGCTGGACTACTGTTGCTGCTGCTGCTGTTACTACTGTCGCTGCTGCTGTTACTACTGTCGCTGCTGCTGTTACTACTGTCGCTGCTGCTGTTACTACTGTCGCTGCTGCTGTTACTACTGTCGCTGTTGCTTCTGTTATTACTGTTGCTGCTGCTGTTACTACTGTTGCTGTTACTACTATAACTACTGTCGCTGCTGCTGCTGTTACTACTGTTGCTGCTGCTATTACTACTGTTGCTGTTACTACTATAACTACTGTCGCTGTTGCTTCTGTTACTACTGTTGCTGCTGCTGTTACTACTGTTGCTGTTACTACTATAACTACTGCCACTGCTGCTGCTGCTGTTACTACTGTCGCTGCTGCTGCTGCTGTTACTACTGTTGCTGCTGCTGCTGTCACTACTGCTGCTGCTGTTACTACTGTCGCTGCTGCTGCTGTTACTACTGTTGCTGCTGTTACTACTGTCGCTGCTGCTGTTACTACTGTTGCTGCTGCTGCAGTTACTACTGCCGCTGCTGCTGTTACTACTGTCGTTGTTGCTTCTGTTATTAATGTTGCTGTTGCTGTCACTACTGTCGCTGCTGCTGCTGCTACTACTGTCGCTGCTGCTGCTGCTGTTACTACTGTTGCTGCTGCTGCTGTTATTACTGTTGGGGATGCTGCTGTTACTACTATTGCTGCTGTAACTACTGTTGCTGCTGCTGCTGTTACTACTGTTGCTGCTGCTGCTGTTACTACTGTCACTGCTGAAGCTGTTACTACTGTCACTGCTGCAGCTGTTGCTACTGTCGCTGCTGCTGCTGTTACTACTGTTGCTGCTGCAGCTGTTACTACTGTCGCTGCTGCTGTTGTTATTGCTGCTGCTGCTGCTGTCACTGTCACTACTGTTGCTGCTGCTGCTGCTGTTACTACTGTTGTTGCTGCTACTACTGTCGATGCTGCTGTCACTACTGTTGCTGCTGCTGCTGCTGTTAGTACTGTTGCTGCTGCTGCTGTTATTGCTGCTGCTGCTGCTGTCACTACTGTTGCTGCTGCTGTTACTACTGTTGCTGCTGCTACTGTTATTGCTGCTGCTGCTGCTGCTGTTAATACTGTCGCTGCTGCTGCTGTCACTACTGTTATTGCTGCTGCTGCTGTCACTACTGCTGCTGCTGTTGCTGTCACTACTGTTGCTGCTGCTGCTGTTAATACTGTCGCTGCTGCTGCTGTCACTACTGTTGCTGCTGCTGCTGTTACTACTGTCGATGTTGCTGCTGTTACTACTGTTGCTGCTGCTGCTGTCACTACTGTTTCTGCTGTTACTACTGTTGCTGCTGCTGCTGTTACTACTGTCGATGCTGCTGCTGCACTACTGTTGCTGCTGCTGCTGTTACTACTGTTGCTGCTGCGGCTGTTACTACTGTTGCTGCTGCTGCTGTTACTACTGTCGCTGCTGCTGCTGTCACTACTGTTGCTGCTGTTATTACTGTTTCTGTTGCTGCTGTTACTACTGTTGCTGTTGTTACTACTGTTGCTGACGCTGCTGTTACTACTGTCGCTGCTGCTGCTGTCACTACTGTTGCCGCTGTTATTACTGTTTCTGTTGCTGCTGTTATAACTGTTGCTGCTGCTGTCACTGCTCTTGCTGCTGCTGTTACTACTGTCGCTGCTGCTGCTGTTATTGTTGTTGCTGCTGCTGTTAGTGCTGTTGCTGCTTTTACTACTGTCGATGCTGCTGCTGTTACTACTGTTGCTGCTGTTACTACTGTTGCTGCTGCTGCTGTTACTACTGTTGCTGCTGCTGTTACTACTGTTGCTGCTGCTGCTGTCACTACTGTTGCTGCTGTTACTACTGTTGCTGCTGCTGCTGTTACTACTGTTGCTGCTGCTGTCACTACTGTCGCTGCTGCTGCTGTTACTACGGTTGCTGCTGCTGTTATTACTGTTGCTGCTGTAGCTGTTACTAGTATCGCTGCTGCTGTACTACTGTTGCTGCTGCTGCTGCTCCTTCTCCTGTTGCTGCTGCTGTTTCTACTGTTGCTGCTGCTGCTGGACTACTGTTGATGCTGCTGTTACTACTGTTGCTGCTGGTACTGCTCCTGCTGATGCTGCTACTGTTACTACTGTTGCTGCTGCTGTTACTACTGTTGCTGCTGCTGCTGTTACTACTGTCGATGCTGCTGCTGTTACTACGGTTGCTGCTGCTGTTATTACTGTTGCTGCTGTAGTTGTTACTAGTGTCGCTGCTGCTGTACTACTGTTGCTTCTGCTGCTGCTCCTTCTCCTGTTGCTGCTGCTACTGCTCCTGCTGCTGCTGCTGCTGCTACTACTGTCGCTGCTGCTGTTACAACTGTTGCTGCTGCTGCTATTACTACTGTTGCTGCTGCTGTTACTACTATTGCTGCTGCTACTACTGTTGCTGCTGCTGGTACTACTGTTGCTGCTGCTACTACTGTTGCTGCTGCTATTACTACTGTTGCTGCTGCTGTTACTACTGTTGCTGCTGCTACTACTGTTGCTGCTGCTGGTACTACTGTTGCTGCTGCTGTTACTACTGTTGCTGCTGCTGCTGTTATTACTGTTGCTGCTGCTGGTACTACTGTCGATGCTGCTGATGTCACTACTGTCACTGCTGCTGCTGTCACTACTGTCACTGCTGCTGCTGTTACTACTGTCGCTGCTGCTGCTGTTACTATTGTCGCTGCTGCTGCTGTTACTACTGTTGCTGCTGCTGCTGTTACTACTGTTGCTGCTGCTGCTGTTACTACTGTTGCTGCTGCTGCTGTTACTACTGTTGCTGCTGCTGCTGTTACTACTGCTGCTGCTGTTACTACTGTTGCTGCTGCAGCTGTTATTGTTGCTGCTGCTGCTGTTACTACTGTTGTTGCTGCTACTGCTGTTACTACTGTTGCTGCTGCTGCTGCTGTTACTACTGTTACTGCTGCTGCTGTTATTGCTGCTGCTGCTGCTGTTACTACTGTTGCTGCTGCTGCTGCTGTTACTACTGTTGCTGCTGCTGCTGCTGTTACTACTGTTGCTGCTGCTGCTGTTACTACAGTTGCTGCTGCTGTCACTACTGTTGCTGCTGCTACTGCTGTTACTACTGTTGTTGCTGCTACTACTGTCGATGCTGCTGTCACTACTGTTGCTGCTGCTGCTACTACTGTTGCTGCTGTTACTACTGCTGTTGCTGCTGCTGCTACTACTGTTGCTGCTGCTACTACTGTTGCTGCTGTTACTACTGTTGTTGCTGCTACTACTGTCGATGCTGCTGTCACTACTGTTGCTGCTGCTGCTACTACTGTTGCTGCTGCTGCTACTACTGTTGCTGCTGTTACTACTGCTGTTGCTGCTGCTGCTACTACTGTTGCTGCTGCTACTACTGTTGCTGCTGCTGCTACTACTGTTGCTGCTGCTACTACTGTTGCTGCTGCTGCTACTACTGTTGCTGCTGCTACTACTGTTGCTGCTGCTACTACTGCTGTTGCTGCTGGAGCTTTTACGACTTTCGCTGTTGCAGCTGTTACTACTTTCGCTGCTGCTGCTTTTACTACTGTTGTTGTTGCTGCTGCTGTTACTACTGTTGTTGTTGCTGCTGTTACTACTGTTGTTGCTGCTGCTGTTACTACTGTTGTTGCTGCTGCTGTTACTACTGTTGTTGCTGCTGCTGTTACTACTGTCGCTGTTGCAGCTGTTACTACTTTCGCTGCTGCTGCTGTTACTACTGTCGCTGCTGCTGCTGTTACTACTGTTGTTGCTGCTGCTGCTGTTACTACTGTTGTTGCTGCTGCTGCTGTTACTACTGTTGTTGTTGCTGCTGCTGTTACTACTGTTGCTGCTGCTGCTACTACTGTTGCTGCTGCTACTACTGTTGCTGCTGTTACTACTGTTGTTGCTGCTACTACTGTCGATGCTGCTGTCACTACTGTTGCTGCTGCTACTACTGTCGATGCTGCTGTCACTACTGTTGCTGCTGCTGCTACTACTGTTGCTGCTGCTGCTACTACTGTTGCTGCTGTTACTACTGCTGTTGCTGCTGCTGCTACTACTGTTGCTGCTGCTACTACTGTTGCTGCTGCTGCTACTACTGTTGCTGCTGCTGCTACTACTGTTGCTGCTGCTACTACTGTTGCTGCTGCTGCTACTACTGTTGCTGCTGCTACTACTGTTGCTGCTGTTACTACTGCTGTTGCTGCTGCTGCTACTACTGTTGCTGCTGCTACTACTGTTGCTGCTGCTACTACTGCTGTTGCTGCTGGAGCTTTTACGACTTTCGCTGTTGCAGCTGTTACTACTTTCGCTGCTGCTGCTGTTACTACTGTTGTTGCTGTTGCTGCTGCTGTTACTACTGTTGTTGTTGCTGCTGTTACTACTGTTGTTGCTGCTGCTGTTACTACTGTTGTTGCTGCTGCTGTTACTACTGTTGTTGCTGCTGCTGTTACTACTGTCGCTGTTGCAGCTGTTACTACTGTTGCTGCTGCTGGTACTACTGTCGATGCTGCTGATGTCACTACTGTCACTGCTGCTGCTTTCACTACTGTCACTGCTGCTGCTGTTACTACTGTCGCTGCTGCTGCTGTTACTATTGTCGCTGCTGCTGCTGTTACTACTGTTGCTGCTGCTGCTGTTACTACTGTTGCTGCTGCTGCTGTTACTACTGTTGCTGCTGCTGCTGTTACTACTGCTGCTGCTGTTACTACTGTTGCTGCTGCAGCTGTTATTGTTGCTGCTGCTGCTGTTACTACTGTTGTTGCTGCTACTGCTGTTACTACTGTTGCTGCTGCTGCTGCTGTTACTACTGTTACTGCTGCTGCTGTTATTGCTGCTGCTGCTGCTGTTACTACTGTTGCTGCTGCTGCTGCTGTTACTACTGTTGCTGCTGCTGCTGCTGTTACTACTGTTGCTGCTGCTGCTGTTACTACAGTTGCTGCTGCTGTCACTACTGTTGCTGCTGCTACTGCTGTTACTACTGTTGTTGCTGCTACTACTGTCGATGCTGCTGTCACTACTGTTGCTGCTGCTGCTACTACTGTTGCTGCTGCTGCTACTACTGTTGCTGCTGTTACTACTGCTGTTGCTGCTGCTGCTACTACTGTTGCTGCTGCTACTACTGTTGCTGCTGTTACTACTGTTGTTGCTGCTACTACTGTCGATGCTGCTGTCACTACTGTTGCTGCTGCTGCTACTACTGTTGCTGCTGCTGCTACTACTGTTGCTGCTGTTACTACTGCTGTTGCTGCTGCTGCTACTACTGTTGCTGCTGCTACTACTGTTGCTGCTGCTGCTACTACTGTTGCTGCTGCTACTACTGTTGCTGCTGCTGCTACTACTGTTGCTGCTGCTACTACTGTTGCTGCTGTTACTACTGCTGTTGCTGCTGCTGCTACTACTGTTGCTGCTGCTACTACTGTTGCTGCTGCTACTACTGCTGTTGCTGCTGGAGCTTTTACGACTTTCGCTGTTGCAGCTGTTACTACTTTCGCTGCTGCTGCTGTTACTACTGTTGTTGTTGCTGCTGCTGTTACTACTGTTGTTGTTGCTGCTGTTACTACTGTTGTTGCTGCTGCTGTTACTACTGTTGTTGCTGCTGCTGTTACTACTGTTGTTGCTGCTGCTGTTACTACTGTCGCTGTTGCAGCTGTTACTACTTTCGCTGCTGCTGCTGTTACTACTGTCGCTGCTGCTGCTGTTACTACTGTTGTTGCTGCTGCTGTTACTACTGTTGTTGCTGCTGCTGTTACTACTGTCACTGCTGCTGTTACTACTGTTGTTGCTGCTGCTGCTGTTACTACTGTTGTTGCTGCTGCTGCTGTTACTACTGTTGTTGCTGCTGCTGCTGTTACTACTGTTGTTGCTGCTGCTGTTACTACTGTCACTGCTGCTGTTACTACTGTTGTTGCTGCTGCTGCTGTTACTACTGTTGTTGTTGCTGCTGCTGTTACTACTGTTGCTGCTGCTGCTACTACTGTTGCTGCTGCTACTACTGTTGCTGCTGTTACTACTGTTGTTGCTGCTACTACTGTCGATGCTGCTGTCACTACTGTTGCTGCTGCTGCTACTACTGTTGCTGCTGCTGCTACTACTGTTGCTGCTGTTACTACTGCTGTTGCTGCTGCTGCTACTACTGTTGCTGCTGCTACTACTGTTGCTGCTGCTGCTACTACTGTTGCTGCTGCTGCTACTACTGTTGCTGCTGCTACTACTGTTGCTGCTGCTGCTACTACTGTTGCTGCTGCTACTACTGTTGCTGCTGTTACTACTGCTGTTGCTGCTGCTGCTACTACTGTTGCTGCTGCTACTACTGTTGCTGCTGCTACTACTGCTGTTGCTGCTGGAGCTTTTACGACTTTCGCTGTTGCAGCTGTTACTACTTTCGCTGCTGCTGCTGTTACTACTGTTGTTGCTGTTGCTGCTGCTGTTACTACTGTTGTTGTTGCTGCTGTTACTACTGTTGTTGCTGCTGCTGTTACTACTGTTGTTGCTGCTGCTGTTACTACTGTTGTTGCTGCTGCTGTTACTACTGTCGCTGTTGCAGCTGTTACTACTTTCGCTGCTGCTGCTGTTACTACTGTCGCTGCTGCTGCTGTTACTACTGTTGTTGCTGCTGCTGTTACTACTGTTGTTGCTGCTGCTGTTACTACTGTCACTGCTGCTGTTACTACTGTTGTTGCTGCTGCTGTTACTACTGTCGCTGCTGCTGCTGTTACTACTGTCACTGCTGCTGTTACTACTGTTGTTGCTGCTGCTGTTACTACTGTTGTTGCTGCTGCTGTTACTACTGTTGTTGCTGCTGCTGTTACTACTGTCACTGCTGCTGTTACTACTGTTGTTGCTGCTGCTGCTGTTACTACTGTTGTTGTTGCTGCTGCTGTTACTACTGTCGCTGTTGCAGCTGTTACTACTTTCGCTGCTGCTGCTGTTACTACTGTTGCTGCTGCTGCTGTTACTACTATTGTTGCTGCTGCTGTTACTACTGTCACTGCTGCTGTTACTACTGTTGCTGCTGCTGCTGGTACTACTGTTGCTGCTGCTGCTGGTACTACTGTCACTGCTGCTGCTGTTACTACTGCTGCTGCTGCCATATGAATTAATTTGGCTCCGTGTCTCTTCCACAGGAATCCCAGATTAAAAGTAAATCCTCTAAGCATTAACAGAGGAATCGTGGCCCCCTGCAGCAAAATGCTGTTGCATGGAATGGAGGGCCACTCTGCCACATAAGAGGAGACGATTACCAGATACATCAAATTATATAAAATAGGGATATATGAACGTGAAAATGGGGCGTGTGATTTCTGGGTCTGATGATTTCAGTGAATATCTGACTGTAATATCTCAAGGTTGGCTGTCAGATTAGATCTGACATGAAAGAGGTGCTACATCATCATGTAAGAGGTGCTACATCATCATGGAAGAGGTGCTACATCATCATGAAAGAGATGCTACATCATCATGGAAGAGGTGCTACATCATCATGGAAGAGGTGCTACATCATCATGGAAGCTTTGCCATGTTGGCATTTCACTCTCCCTGTTATTGCATTTCTCAGTCAGTCTATCGGTACTGTAGTGGATTCACACAGCCTGCTATAGAATCGACTAGCTTGCAAGGCAATACTGCACACACATTATTTTTTTAAAACTCAATATACATGCATTAACCTTTTTTATACAGTTATATTACTTGGCAAATACAGGAAAGACTTAAAACACTTTAAATTCCCTTTCTTCCTTGCTCCGTTTCTATAACAATATTTCCATCTCAATCATTTCTATTTACCCTATAACTAGCCATGTTGATATTACCTCAAAATGGTTCAGGAAATACGGGAGTACATTTTTTATAAGTTGATTTGGCCCCTACAACACATCCAGTTGAACTAAAGTATAAATTAAAAGCAGAGAATACCCATTAATAAATAAAAATCCACAATTAGAATTGAGGACAAGGTTTGTTTAGCTAGCACTGGGTAATTGTTGGATGTGGCAGCATATCTATTTTAAATGGATTAGTGTACTTGGAATAGTTTTTTGCTACTGTCACTCTGTTCTTGCTTCTCAGTTAGAGCATGGTGGTGGTTGGGAGTGAAGTTGAAATGGACATGCAGACGCGAGGCGAGGCCGAGCCAGCCTGTATCATCTGTTGAGACCATAAGCCACCCACTCCTCCTGCTCACGCTCCCTCCCTCCTCTCTCTGTTGGAATTATGTGCACATCGTCACATACCCTGGCCGGTATCACAGTTTAGAGATACAATAGGCTCTTCTTTCTGTTGCTGTTATTGTTTGTGTATTGTTGTATTGTACATGTGTGTGACTGTCCTTGTCTATCAGTGGTTTGTTGCCTTAGGAAGAGTAGCTGCTGCTTCTGCAAAAGCTAATGCGGATCCTAATAAGCAAACAAATAAATACAAATAGCACAGGAAATGACCTCTCCACCTGCATGCACATTTATATTTGCCTTTGTTTATGTAAGTGTGGGGAGGACTGAATTTGTATTCAGGCCAATATTCTAGTGTGCAATATAATGAGTTAGCTTTGTGTATCACTTCAAATTGAAGACGCCCTCTCTCTTTTTTCTCTTCCTGCCTCTCGGCCTCCCTTCCTTGTCACACTCTCCTCTCCTCTCCTGCACTTGTCCTGCGTGAACAATGAGGCAGCTGATTGAGTCACAATTTCTCCCCTCTCTCTCTCTCTCTCTCTCTCTCTCTCTCTCTCTCTCTCTCTCTCTCACTCCCTCTCCCACACACACACATACACAAGCCCTTCCATTCCCTCTGTTGCTTCCCTGTTTCACAACCTCTGTCTCGTCCTTTTCCCTTAGGCTGCTATTCACTCTGCTTTCTCTCCCTACACTTACATGTATTTCTTTATTTCAAAACATTTCCTAATCTTTCCTTCTCTCTTAGTAAGTCTCTCCTTCCCCTCTTCCTTTGATTCGTCCATGTCATCTGCCTCTCTTCCTCTCTCTGCATATTTCTCTGCATCTTTTGGTCTGTGAGCAGTGCACTACTCGCTCCTCTCTTCCTCGCTCTCTTTTTCTCTCTCACTTTTTCTCATTCTCTCTCTCTCTCTCTCTCTGGTCTACAGCAGTGATTCTTTAATCCCTTCTTACACGATCTCTTTCTCCTTCAGCTGATGAAAACCTAAAAGAGTAAGAACATGGAAACCCTCCCTATGACAAACCCTCCCAGTAAACAAACGCTGGATAATAACCTTCAGAATCTCGTACAGTCCTGTATACTAATTGTTATCGCACCAATGAGGAAATCACAACACAATTCATCCTTCTATTAGCTGACTACAGGACGATTTTCTATATAAATGTGTATAAATGTGAATAAAAACACACCTTGTGTTGTAAAAGATACAGATCGGAAGCTGTAAGTCTGTCTCTTCTGGAGTTGTGAGTCTGTCTCCTCTGGAGTTGTGAGTCTGTCTCCTCTGGAGTTGTGAGTCTGTCTCCTCTGGAGTTGTGAGTCTGTCTCCTCTGGAGCGTGTGGGTCCTGCAGCGTGTGGGTCCTGCAGCGTGTGGGTCCTGCAGCGTGTGGGTCCTGGAGCGTGTGGGTCCTGGAGCGTGTGGGTCCTGGAGCGTGTGGGTCCTGCAGCGTGTGGGTCCTGGAGCGTGTGGGTTCTGGAGTGTGTGGGTCCTGGAGCGTGTGGGTCCTGCAGCGTGTGGGTCCTGCAGTGTGTGGGTCCTGGAAAGTGTAGGTCCTGGGGCGTGTGGGTCCTGCAGCGTGTGGGTTCTGGAGTGTGTGGGTCCTGGAGCGTGTGGGTCCTGGAGCATGTGGGTCCTGGTGCAGTGGATGAAAAGAACAGTTCACCTCGAGGATTCAGACCACCACGCTTGTGGGTTCTGGATGGTGTGGGTCCTGGAGCGTGTGGGTCCTGGTGCAGTGGATGAAAAGAACAGTTCACCTCGAGGATTCAGACCACCACGCTTGCAGGCAGCCCTACTGTACACTTGCCTTAGGCCTTGGTGTGGACTTGAATTTTCCCATTAAAAAAATCACTGAGTAAATGCTGCTGGCTGTGTGAGTACCAGGGTATGCTCTATCCCAGTAGAGCCCTCGCGTTGATTCCCGGAATGTCTGATCTCAAAGCCATATCCAGATCGGAACTGAGACTCCACATTCTCAGCTGAGTCCACAATTATCTTGTCCATTTCCCTCTCAAAGCTGGGCGGAATGGGCTGGAATATATTTAGGAGACTGGATATTTTTGACTGATCTAAAAAGAGAAGAAGTGGGTTGCTATATCAGGGTTTAGCCTCGGGTAAGATCCTGTTGCCCCATTCTATACCTCAGTTCCTTTACCAAAAATGAATCCCACCAAGTACTTTAATCTTCTACGAAGACAGAAATGTGTTCTTGAATTAACAGCATTGGGAGCATTAAACCCTGGCCGTGTCAACCATTGGACTTGATATTCTAAAAACAAACTGAGGCCAATCACAAGACATGATACTCAGTCTACTTCAAAGACTTGATATCTTCAGCCTTGCTTGTATGAGGGTAGCGTTCTTGAAACTTTTGTGAAAGTTTATTTTAGGTCGTCTTGTTCTGACATCAGTAGAGACAGCTCCCTCTCTGTGTTGATCAGAGTGGCTGAAATGTCTCTCCAGTCACACCTGTGGTTTGGTACTATGCGGAAGCGTCAGTCTCTGACAGTCTGTGAAGGAAACAGACACAGGCATGTGTGAGCGCTGTACTAATAATAAAGTACAATCATAATATAAAATAAAAATACATTTAATTTACATAGCGCTTTTCATTACAGTCTTATCTCAAAGCTCTACATAGGCAAAAAGAAAAAATAATGATCAAAAATTAATATACTATAAATACATCATACATTTAGAATGAAGACAGACAATGTCATCCAATCATGGTCAAAATCCTGCTAGAACTTGAGAAGGGGTCACAGGTTAGAATTTGTATTGTGACAAAATGACGTGTTACGATGATTAATGAATGGTGAAAAGCGCAATAAGATACTGCATTAATCGGAATAAATGCTAGAGAATCATTTGACCATCTATCCCTCCATTCATTGATCATTGGTTGTACTTACAGTGTGAACCCTTCCAGGTGTCGGTTATAACACTCAGTAATAATACCACACGGAGCTCTGGAGGAAGCTATTGGTGTGAGAGCAGAACCAGTCTTGATGCAAGAACTCTTTAAATCTTTTCACATAGGTTTGGTCCTTTATAATTCAGAGATTTAGCAGAAGTAAATGCACGTAAATGCCTTTTATGCACCTTTTAATACGGTGAACAGCATTTAGCCAACGCTCCTATGGGTAATGGGTCATGTCGAGCGGGAAACGATGAGCACATTGGAGAATTAGCATTTAAATGTATTCAGAATGCAGACCCATGTCTCACATTGGACTGCAATGATGTGTGAGAAACACCTGTGATAACACCCTTTCTAAGTAGTGGGAAGCATGAAAGAGACTTGAACAACATTCACATATATGTGTGTGAATAAAACTGCATTTATGTAGGGCTATAGCTGTGAGGGTGTATGTGAATATGTGAGTGTGTGTGTGTGTGTGTGTGTGTGTTAGTGCACGACTCAAGAGTGTGTGTGATCCTTGCTCTAGCAGTTGAACTATTCTGCACACACCACCGCCTCATCTCTGCCTCTCAATTGATCATTTAGTGAGGGATGGAAGGGAGAAGGAGGTGGAGTGAGAGAAGGAGTGACAGAGGGAGTGACAGAGGGAGAGAGAGCGAGGGAGTGACAGAGGGAGAGGGAGTGACAGAGGGAGAGAGAGAGAGGGAGTGACAGATGGAGAGAGAGGGAGAGAGGGAGAGAGAGAGGGCGAGAGAGGGAGCAGGAAAGGGAAAGGGAGATGACAGGGAAGAGAGTCGGGGGTCATGAACTCATTGGAGAATAAGTTGGAGGCAGGAATTGCTGTCAGCTTGAGCAATGGTTCACCTAATTGGAGACTGAGGTCAACCAGGGACAGGGAAGGGGCACTGGTCAATTCTGAGGAGAACCTAACGCTGCTCAAACACAATCCTTAACACGTTCTGCTGTGTGTGAAGGGGTATTATCAATGTGATTTTGTGGAAGATTGCTTTGGTATTTGTTGAGTATATGTGCTCTAAATGTGTGATGGAGATGCTGTGAATGCTTACATATGTTTTATATGTGGGGCTTCTGTACAGTATTTGATTGTGAATTCATGTGAATGTGATAATGTTGTGATTGTCTGAATTAGTCAGTCCAGAGTCATATACTGTATATATACACTCTTAGAAAAAAAGGTGCTATCTAGAACCTAAAAGGATTCATTAGCTGTCCCAACACGAGAACCCTTTGAAGAACCCTTTTTGGTTCCATGTAGAACTCTTTTGGTTCCAGGTAGAACTCTTTTGGGTTCCAGGTAGAACTCTTTCCACACAGGGTTCTACCAGGAACCCGAAAGGCTTCTCCTATGGGGCAGCCGAAGAACCCTTTCAGAGCCCTCTTTTCTAAGAGTGTAGAGAGCTCAGCCAGGTGGTAGAATGGCTGCCATGTTATTATCAAAATGTTTGTAATGTAACAATATGAAAGCACCTCTGACAGTTCCCTATGAAAGGACCAATGATGTATATAAACCCTGGATTGCTGATGCTATGTATTGGCCATTGAGGCTTTGAAGCCACCGATCGGCCATATTGGCCCACCCTAGTAGGAGCAGTCCTCCATAGGAATGAATGGAATTCTACAGTACTTCAATTAAATGTTTCAAGCACAAAATTACATGTTACAGTTTGTAGTGGGGACAGTAACATTAGTAATCTCAAAAAATGAGACTTTCAGGGAAATGTTGTTCTATATTTTTTCATCTGTTTTTTTTTTAATGTTTAGCTCACATAATATAATTTCAAAGTAGGCATTAAGATATCTGTTATATAGTAAATGTGACAAAAAATGAAAGTAGAATAATAAATGCATTTCTATTGCTTACAAAATATTTTGTACAATGCTGAGGAAGATTTCAACACAGCGGCCACTATCAGTCGTCTAGTGTACATATAAATCATCGTAAAGGAGCCGCTGTAAACAAACAAAACAGAGCAGCGAATTGAACAGATTATCCATTAATTGGCATTGGGGAGAATGTGTATCCAAGTCTGTACTGTGTGGTTGTGTCAACAAATTGCATATCCGCTTTCACTGGACATCATCATAGGTTTTGGAAACTACCAGAAATAAACAGCACAACGCAGAAGTGTCAATTATCACTTCGCAACCGTGATGGAGGAGAAAGGGGCTCTCTCGAAACATTCAGACAGAAACCTCATTGGCCCAACTCTCTCTATATGGTTTGAAGGATGTGGATGATGTGTGGGTGATGTGTGGATGATGTGTGGGTGATGTGTGGATGATGTGTGGATGATGTGTGGGTGATGTGTGGGTGATGTGTGGGTGATGTGTGGATGATGTGTGGGTGATGTGTGGATGATGTGTGGATGATGTGTGGATGATGTGTGGATGATGTGTGGATGATGTGTGGGTACTGTATGCAGAACAGCCACCCAGAGACAGTTAGTCGTCAACTGTCAGCAGTAAAATGTGAAGATGTGCCGGTTTTATTACTCAGTGTTTAATAGCTTATTCTATTATTAAAATTCCATTATAAACTGGGTAGTTCCAGCCCCGAATGCTGATTGGCTGACAGTCGGGGTATACAGGTATGACAAAACATTTATTTTTACTGCTCTAATTACGTTTATAATAGCAGTAAGGCACCTCAGGGGTTTGTGGTATATGGCCAATATACCACGTTGCGTTGTGCCTAAGAACAGCCCTTAGCCGTGGTATGTTGGCTATATACCACACCCCCTCGGGCCTTATTGCTTAATTGAAGCATCACAGCCCTCTCTTCCCTTCTGTCTGCCTTTCTCTTCCCCTCTCTCCTTCCTGCCTATATTATTCCCGAGGGGTATTACAGAAGAGTAAAATCCTTTATGTGTCGAGTACATACATTGACAATACAATACAGTGTGCGTCGATTTGTGTGTGTGTGTGTGTGTGTGTGTGTGTGTGTGTGTGTGTGTCCGTTTATTAGTCACTCTGATTTAATATGAATCAATGACTGGAGACAGAGGAGGCGCAGTAACCTGAAATTATTGGACACACAGACAATACTCTCACACACAGACAATACTCTCACACACAGACACGCTGCGATGTGACTGGACTTTTAACACTGTGTTACACATTACATCTATTCACTGGCAGTGGAGTAAGAGAGAGGGAGAGGGAGAGGGAGAGGGAGAGGGAGAGAGGGATGGAGGGAGGAAGAGAGAGAGAGAGAGAGAGAGAGAGAGAGAGAGAGAGAGAGAGAGGGAGAGGGAGAGATAGAGATAGAGAGGGATGGAGGGAGGAAGAGAGAGAGAGAGAGAGAGAGAGAGATAGAGAGGGATGGAGGGAGGAAGAGAGGGAGAGGGAGAGGGAGAGGGAGAGGGAGGGAGGGAGGGAGGGAGGGAGGGAGGGAGGGAGGGAGGGAGGGAGGGAGGGAGGGAGGGAGGGAGGGAGGGAGGGTGGGGGGGGTGGATTGGGGGATTTATAAAAGGATAAATACAGAGCAAAGTGATAACCTAAGTTAGATGAACTGACATTAAAAGATGGCCTCAGACTTTTCTTCTTTCCTGCTAAAGACAACATTTCCTTCTGATTCCCTGTCTCTCCCCTTTTCTCTGTGTCTGTGAAGCTGGGCTGAATGTGCAGCTGAAGGAGAGTGTTTTCTCTTCCTCCCTCCACTGTAGAGCATCAGTCCTAATAAGAAAGCTTTTAACACAGTTAATTAAGAGACCCATATGCAGTGCATATGCAGTACATCTCATTTTACCCTCTCTCATTCTCTCTGTCTCCCACCCTCTCCAGCTCTCTCTAAACTCATTCAGAATCATCATCGCTGACTCCCTTTCTCCTCATCTGTGGATTTCTCTCCATAAAATGATATTTCCATCCCCCTGCTCTGTCTGCAGCCCCTTTGTCCCGGTACCATTTTCAGCCCTTCAGACGGTTCCATCCTCTATTCCCCTCTCCGATCAGTCGCCTCTCTAAACGTTCAACTGGATGATCTTTGACGTGCCTAATTCAGGTAGAGGAGAGAAGAGAGGGGGGGAAGGAGAGAGTGGTTGCGGGAGAGATGTGAGGAACGAAAGAGGTGGGAGAAATATTAAGTGATGAGATAGCGGCAGGAGAGCAGTCTTTGTCGGAAACACAAATATTGGTGCGAACTGAGCCAAGTGGAGTAGCCAGTGAGACTCATGTAAAGACAGGAGGGAGGATAGAGGAGGAGGAAGAGAGAAAAAAGAGGGAGTGAAAATAGAGGGACAAGGAATGATGAGGGTGTGGGTTTTGAGGGTCAAGAAGGCAAGACAGGCCATGTTCTAAAGGATATGAGAATGGAGAGATTGATAGAAGAGGAGAGAAACGGAGGGGGTGATAGAGGGGGAGCTGTTTAAACGTTCCTCCTTGTGATGGAGCTCTAATTAACAGTCCCAGGTTCATTATCAGATGATTCATTATTTCACTGGTCATAAAAGAGCTGTGTGTGCATCCCTGGGGGACGAAGACAGGTCAATAAACCTGTCACACACACACGCACACACACACGGTCCATGTACCACGAGCTAATATACTGTACACAGAGAGCAGTGGAGGCTGCTGAGGGGAGGACGGCTCATAATAATGGCTGGAATGGAGCGAATGGAATGGCATCACATGGAAACCATGTGTTTGATGTATTTGATACCATTCCACCTATTCCGCTCCAGCTATTATCACAATCCCGTCCTCCCCAATTAAGGTGCCGCCAACCTCCTGTGACACAGAGGTAAGCCAACCAGTAAGATTTGTGGTTGAAGAGACCATCCCCCTACTAAAAGAATCAGCGTGTGATTGCGTTACTCCAAGCATGTGATCAATAAAGTTATTCTAATCTAATGAGCATGTTTCCTCTATCTTACAGGACTGAGCTGTTTCTGAAGACTATTTCTGTCTATGATTGGCTATTCACTAGTTGATTAAAAGCACTGCTTGTTTTGACGTTTTCAAGACAGGGTTCAAACACAATGCTGTCAAATCCTAGCTTCTTTACAAAGAGATTTCTCAAACATGAATTTTGCTAAGACTGTTTGGGAGGGGTCTGAGTGGGGAGGGGGAAACTGAAAACTAGCCGTTATTGGCAAAGGTTTGGAACTCTCTTTATTGGTCTATTAACTAATTTACCGGCTGATGATGTCACCAGCACGGTCAAAGATCCCTCCCACCAAAACAGGCTGAAATTTCATGCAGTCATTTGAAACAGCTCTCACACTAAAAGTGAATTATCCTCATTATTCCAACCTCATAGTGTGTATAGAAAACACCGGAAAATATGTTTTGACTGCACTGGGCCTTTAGCATATCAGCTGCTTTTTCACCCCCTAATAACAGGCATCATCACTTGCCAATGTGCTGAATGATTGCACTCAGCAAAGTAATTAAGTAGTATTCATTAAGAATCCCTAATGCACCTTCCTTCTCAGATGATGGGTTCAGCTCCTGTCATCTCCTTCTGTCACAAGAGGTAAGTCAGAAGATCCACCATTCCCTTTGCATTTACTTGCTCTTATACCTGTGTAGTAACACTGTAATAATACTATAGTAGCAACAATAAACTATCAACATGTTCTTACATAAAAATATATGTAGCTAAGTACATGAGAAAAAGATCATTACCAGTCATACATGTAACCCTATGAGAATACACATGACTGAAAAGTGCACAAACCCCATTTGTACCTATATGATGTGTAGTGGGAGACAAATTGCAGAGTTGCAGGCAAAAATTGTTCATGCCCTCGGCTGAGTTGGATAAATGCTGTCCGCTGAGCTCTACTAATCACTGCAGCCTGTCACACAGCACAGACACGCCCCTTCTCCCCTGAGAGGAGAGATTCTGCTGCCGATCTCAGGGCTGCCACACACTGGCACCCCCTTCAACACACACGCACGCACGCACAAACACACACACACACACAGTGTAATTGATGCGATGACTGGAAATAAACAGGCAATTTAAGTGCTAGACACCTCACTGCTCTCTCTCTCTCTCTCTCTCTCTCTCTCTCTCTCTCTCCTCACTGCTCTCTCTCTCCATCCTCACTGCTCTCTCTCTTTCTCTCTCTCTCTCTCTCTCTCCCTCCTCTCTGCTCTCTCTCTCTCCCTCCTCTCTGCTCTCTCTCTCCCTCTCTCTCTCTCTCTCCCTCCTCTCTGCTCTCTCTCTCTCTCCCTCCTCTCTGCTCTCTCTCTCCCTCCTCTCTGCTCTCTCTCTCCCTCCTTACTGCTCTCTCTCACCCTCCTCTCTGTCTCCCTATCTCTCCCTCCTCTCTGCTCTCTCTCTCCCTCCTAACTGCTCTCTCTCTCTCCCTCCTCTCTGTCTCCCTATCTCTCCCTCCTCTCTGCTCTCTCTCTCTCTCTCCCTCCTCTCTGCTCTCTCTCTCCCTCCTCACTGCTCTCTCTCCCCCTCCTCTCTGTCTCCCTATCTCTCCCTCCTCTCTGCTCTCTCTCTCCCTCCTAACTGCTCTCTCTCACCCTCCTCTCTGTCTCCCTATCTCTCCCTCCTCTCTGTCTCCCTATCTCTCCCTCCTCTCAGCTCTATCCCCTCTCTATACATCTCTGCTTCCTCTCTACCTCCCTCCTCTAATGCTGAAGTCACACAGTCACACACAGGTGGAGCGAGGGAGGGGACAGGGTCAACGCACAGAGAAAAGATTGGGAGGGGGAGACAGAGACAGAGGGAGGGATGGAGCAAGAGGGAGAGAAGCTGGGAGGGTGGCACTGGAAAACGGAGGTAGGGGGAGAAGGAGGGAGCGAGAGCAGAGAGGAGGTAGAGAGAGCAGAGAGAAGGGAGAGAAGCTGGGAGGCAGGCACTAGGGGAGGGAGGGAGGGAGGGAGGGAGGGAGGGAGGGAGGGAGGGAGGGCGTGCAGAGAACACAGGCTAATCTCATCTGTGACTCATATTTGGATGACACCTTTAAATTACAACTTTCAACCCCTCAGGAGGGTGACAGGGTGTCATCCACTGAACCATAGTTGCCGCCTGTGTTCACAGGTTATTTGATCAATACAGACACTGTTTTTGGTCAATTCCACATTTTGGAGGGTGTGAAAAATGACATATCGGCTTCGATTGATGGTGCAGCAAGGTAGAGTGGGAGGAGAGCTGAGTGAGCAGCACTGTCTGTGAGGTCCATTTAAAAGGTTGCATCCTCAGCTGTGTGTTATTCTGACTTAATAATAAATGGGCTCTAATGATTTAATGGGTTTGCATGTTGACACATCCCATAGGCTTTGGGCTACTTGAGCCACCATACTGTACAATACACGCACTAACAGAGAAAGAGAATGAGGGATAGAAAGAGGCAGCAAAGAGAGACAAATAGAAGGAGATGGCAGTAAAGAGAGAATAGGGGGACATTGGGCAGAGTCCCTGTTTAATTCTCGAGGTCCTGATTCTCTCCCTCTGACGTAAAACATCCCTAATGTTTCTACATCTCAGTCTCCACATGCCCACTTGATTGACTTTTTGTCACTCTCCATCTGTCTCTTGTTTCGCTCCCTTTACTCTCCTATTTTTCTCTTTCAATTCCTTTTCTCTCTGCGGTCTACTCCAACAACCCCCCACTCCACTCTAACACTCCCTCTCTCTCTCTCTCTCTCTCTCCCCCCCCCCCCCCCCCCTCTCTCTCTCCCCTGTCTCTCTCTGTGTCAACTTTCGTCTTGTGGGTCCTTTCCCACACTGACTACAAGGCAATATTCCATTAGCTATATTGCAGATTTTACAATTGAAAGTGAGTGCAGCTCTTCCTTTAGTTCTTGAAAAGCTGCTAGTCATAAACCCACTCCCTTAATAACACCGCCACAAAGGCAATGACTTCACTTCAATGTTGAGACAACTTCGTATGTTTGCTAAGCTAGTATTTCTCTAATATTTCCAGACAGTTTCCTGGAACAAGTTCACACTCATATGGCTGACTATGAGTCCTCTACTGAAGCCTGTTGGCTGTCTGACACTTTGGAGAATTGTATATCAAGAATTCAGGTGGCACTCTGTATTATTTCTGTAACATTGAGAATAGACATCTGCTATAGTGACACCACCCCCTCCCACCCCAGCAAGATGAGCTGCACAGTGACAGGCCTGTACAATACATTCTCATAGGTATTCTGGTGATCCACTTTGGTTTTTACCAACGTGTCTCTCTGTGTGACAATAGTATTCACCTGAACATGACTACACACTGGAACCTTTGTATTAGAGTATTAACAGAAATGCAGCATCCGGGGCCTCCAGAGTGGCGCAGCGGTCTAAGGCATTGCATCGCAGTGCTAGAGGCGTCACTACAGACCAGGGTTCGATCCCGGGCTGTGTCGCAGCCAGCCGTGACCGGGAGACCCATGAGATGGCGTACAATTGGCCCAGAGTCGTCCGGGTTAGGGAATGGTTTGGCCTGCAGGGATATCCTTGTCCCATTGCGCTCTAGTGACTCCTTGTGGTGGCCGGGAGCATGCACACTGACTTCATTGGTGCGGCTGGCTTCCGGGTTAAGCGAGCATTTGGCACAGATGTCTATTTCACGTTGGTTCAATTGAATTGAAATGACGTGGAAACAAACGTTGATTGAACCAGTGTGTTCCCAGTGGGTATGGAATAGAGGTTCAAAAAGTTGTTCCGAAATTAACCTGGGGCTTTCCTACCTGGACCCGATACGCATAAATACATTTTTAAATAGAGACACCCATTCCGAATGGACCCGAGGACAAGTTTAGACCTGACTGGAGCCAGATCCAATCCAAGTGTGGGAAGCAGAAGAAACATACATTTTTAAGCTACTTTATTAACCAGAGCTGATAAAGAGCGAGAGGAGGGAGAGAAGTGCAGTTCTAGCAAGCGGGAAGGGACTATACTGTGAGCGAGTGACACAGGGAGGAGGGAGCAAGAGACGAGAGACAGCAACCAACCATGACTCACGCTACAGTAGACTAATAGCTGCCACAGCTAGGTTATTTAACATCAAATATAATTACGTTGTAACTGTCTTGACTGCATCAAACCGGGAGAAGCTAGTTAAGCTAGCTAACGTTAGCTAGCTAGCTAGGCTAACTGAGGCTGCAGTGCACGCGCTTTCTCATCCTACAGTTACAAATAACAACAACTCCATTCAGAATATTACGTAGCACCCTACCTGTTGGCTCCTGGTCATTGTAGCCTGTCCTTCTCCTTTAACTTTTAAATCCATCATTTTGATTCCATTTTCCATTGATTAGATACAGGGTAGGTTACTCTCTGAATATAATCCGTTACAGTGTCCAAAACTGTAATCAGTAACGTCCTTTTTGGACGACCCCAACTCAGTAACATAATCTGATTGCATTCCGTTACTTTTGGATTACGTTCTCCTTAATTAAGAGGAATTAGAAGAAGACCAAAATGTATGTTACCTACTGAACGACATCTATTGCAGGATAAATACATTTTAAGAGTTTACATAGCTGGCCATATATGGATGTTACATTTGACTATATGGTTTGGTTATGTAGGCTTTTTCTAACCCATCGCTTTCTACTACATATAATAATATGATTAAATGATATCTTTACATGAAAAACCAAAGTCAATCAGAATTCCAGTCTTTCCATAAATGTTATACCTCTTGATTTTCAAGAATAGGACTTGGAAATATGGAAGTATAGATTAGCAAAATTGTTTTACATGAGAATGACCCCAAAACTAAGGACTTATTAGCCAGTCCTACTCTGTTGTTTATGATTTTGTTGTCATGGAGGACTGATTGGGCTCAATGATTCAAGTTCAAAATAAATGCTATGCTCATAAAAAACAATGATTGACAGGCATCTTAAGCTTCTTGAATTCAACCATTATTGGGTTCAAATACACATTTAGATTTGTGAGCAGCCATCCTCAACAACCACAATCCGTAAGGCGCAAATAACTAAATGAGAGAGCAGCACCATGTAGATATCAATCATTAGTGATATCCGTATCGCTGTAAAATACACCACTGCTGTCATCCTTACCTCCAAGCATATATTCAAGTTGAATAATCTTTGGATGCCGCCAGCAGTCTCATCATTGGAAGACATGGCTTGGACTGTAGCCTACAAAAGCCTATTCCTGCACTTTTCCCGCGATCTATCAAAACAAATTGGTGTGTCATCAATAGTGGTCTCTGACTTTTTCAATGTTGATTTGAATGTCATTTTTCGCAAACATCCTTTCTGAATTTAAAAGTAATCCTCGAAGTAATCATCTAGTTTTTCAAAAGTATCTGTAATCTGATTACAATATATTTGCTGGTAACGTAACGGATTACAGTTACCGTTTTTTTGTAATCCCTCACATGTAATCCATTACTCCCCAACCCTGATTAGATATCTCCTAACTTTTGCCACACACGGAGCTAGGCTCTATGACTGTAGCCTATTGCCGCTTTGATGACTCATGATTGGCCAACAACAAGCTACACGTGCCACGCTCCACTCTCGTGAAAAGCAAGAGCAGCAGCATAAATTATGAAATTTGTCTCTCTGTCTCTGCTGCAGTAGTCGCATTCGGATCTGTACGGGCCCTTTCAGACAAGTCAGTTAAAACCATATCGGATCCGACCCAAACCTGTGACATTATTTACAATTGTGGATCCGGACCCGCTCGGGTCCCAGATCGGGTCTCGGGTACAGGTGGTTCCGTGAAGACCTCCAGTATGGATACACACCAGACTGAGAAATAATTCATTAGTGGTGGGACATTTCATCCCAAGCCTCGTCCACATTTCACTCCGGCTATACAGGACAGAGAGCAACAAAAAACATCCAGGAGACACAACAGTGCCAATGAACTCCATTTGAACTCTGCGACATTTTCTGCACAACTGATCATTGTACTTCATTTCACAAACAAGACGAGAGAGTCTGAAGCATAAAAGATGACCAGAGAGTCTGAAGCACAGAGATGATTTCTCAATGGGTGGAGGGAACTTGGGATGGATGGAGGGAAAGAGAGAGGAATGAAGCTGTCCAAGGTGCAGGAGGGACAGGTCTGTGTGGACATGGACCTGTTTCTACTCGTCACACACACACACATACGCCTCTCGGCGCTGCTTTACGGAAGGCCATCCACCTGCACCTGATCCAGTCTCATCTTCACAACAAACTGTGTTTGAATGGGACTTATTTAATTCAGGCCTGTCTTTGTTGTTGTGAATGCGATCTACTAATGTAATCCAATTAGGTGCGGTCCTCTGCTTTATCTCATTATGTTAAGCTTCCTGTGACGGCTCGTCTACAGCTTAACACACATCATCCACTAAAACATGATTGATCGAGGGGTTGAATTGAAGGAATGATTGATTGGTTGGTTGGTAGAGAATATATCCCCATATGGCAAGTAAAACACAATTGTGTGTATAATTTATTTAGGGTTCAGATCAAGGGCGTAATTTGAGGTAATCCACACAGATGTCTCAGGGGGAAAACATCTGGACAGGCTGTGGGCTCAGTTACCTCGAAATAGCTCTCTAGTCTACATTCAGTCTACTGCCATATCCTCAAACTGTGGCTCAGAATGGGTCTCTCTGGAAAATGGCTGAGAAATAACCAGCTATATAGGGTAACTGATGGATTCCAAGAAACCATTACTCTACACTGCTCACCTTATTTATGAGTACAGGAAAATTAACTTTGTGATTGGTTGAATGCATTCTTCTTTTCTTTATAACCAAGCATAGGGAATAAATAACTATTATCTACAATTTCCTTAGAACCCCCCCCAAAAGACATAGCAAATATAATAGTTTTATGAACACAACCTTTGAGTGTTGATCTGTAAGTGTTATAAACATCAGCATTTGATCTATGTTTTTAACCTAAGAACCTATAGAGGTACTGAAGGAGTAGAGGTACTGGAGGAATAGAGGTACTGGAGGAATAGAGGTACTGGAGGAGTAGAGGTACTAGAGGAGTAGAGGTACTGGAGGAGTAGAGGTACTGGAGGAATAGAGGTACTGGAGGAGTAGAGGTACTGAAGGAGTAGAGGTACTAGAGGAGTAGAGGTACTGGAGGAATAGAGGTACTGGAGGAGTAGAGGTACTGGAGGAATAGAGGTACTGGAGGAATAGAGGTACTGGAGGAGTAGAGGTACTAGAGGAGTAGAGGTACTGGAGGAATAGAGGTACTGGAGGAATAGAGGTAGTAGAGGAGTAGAGGTACTGGAGGAATAGAGGTACTGGAGGAGTAGAGGTACTGAAGGAGTAGAGGTACTGGAGGAGTAGAGGTACTGGAGGAGTAGAGGTACTGAAGGAGTAGAGGTACTGGAGGAGTAGAGATACTGGAGGAGTAGAGGTACTGAAGGAGTAGAGGTACTGGAGGAATAGAGGTACTGGAGGAATAGAGGTACTGGAGGAGTAGAGGTACTAGAGGAGTAGAGGTACTGGAGGAGTAGAGGTACTGAAGGAGTAGAGGTACTAGAGGAGTAGAGGTACTGGAGGAGTAGAGGTACTGAAGGAGTAGAGGTACTGGAGGAATAGAGGTACTGGAGGAGTAGAGGTACTAGAGGAGTAGAGGTACTGGAGGAGTAGAGGTACTGGAGGAGTAGAGGTACTGGAGGAATAGAGGTACTGAAGGAGTAGAGGTACTGGAGGAATAGAGGTACTGGAGGAATAGAGGTACTGGAGGAGTAGAGGTACTAGAGGAGTAGAGGTACTGGAGGAGTAGAGGTACTGAAGGAGTAGAGGTACTAGAGGAGTAGAGGTACTGGAGGAATAGAGGTACTGGAGGAGTAGAGGTACTGAAGGAGTAGAGGTACTAGAGGAGTAGAGGTACTGGAGGAATAGAGGTACTGGAGGAATAGAGGTACAGGAGGAATAGAGGTACTGGAGGAATAGAGGTACTGAAGGACTATAGGTACTGGAGGAATAGAGGTACTAGAGGAGTAGAGGTACTGGAGGAGTAAAGGTACTGGAGGAATAGAGGTACTGGAGGAATAGAGGTACTGGAGGAATAGAGGTACTAGAGGAGTAGAGGTACTGGAGGAGTAAAGGTACTGGAGGAATAGAGGTACTGGAGGAGTAGAGGTACTGGAGGAATATAGGTAGTGGAGGAGTAGAGGTACTGGAGGAGTAGAGGTACTGGAGGAGTAGAGGTACTGGAGGAATAGAGGTACTGGAGGAATAGAGGTACTGGAGGAATAGAGGTACTAGAGGAGTAGAGGTACTGGAGGAGTAGAGGTACTGGAGGAATAGAAGTACTGGAGGAGTAGAGGTACTGGAGGAGTAAAGGTACTGGAGGAATAGAGGTACTGGAGGAATAGAGGTACTAGAGGAGTAGAGGTACTGGAGGAGTAAAGGTACTAGAGGAATAGAGGTACTGGAGGAATAGAGGTACTGGAGGAATAGAGGTACTAGAGGAGTAGAGGTACTGGAGGAATAGAGGTAGTAGAGGAGTAGAGGTACTGGAGGAATAGAGGTACTATAGGAGTAGAGGTACTGGAGGAATAGAGGTAGTAGAGGAGTAGAGGTACTGGAGGAATAGAGGTACTATAGGAGTAGAGGTACTGGAGGAATAGAGGTACTATAGGAGTAGAGGTACTGGAGGAATAGAGGTAGTAGAGGAGTAGAGGTACTGGAGGAGTAGAGGTACTAGAGGAGTAGAGGTACTAGAGGAGTAGAGGTACTGGAGGAATAGAGGTAGTAGAGGAGTAGAGGTACTGGAGGAATAGAGGTACTAGAGGAGTAGAGGTACTGGAGGAATAGAGGTACTAGAGGAGTAGAGGTACTGGAGGAATAGAGGTACTGGAGGAATAGAGGTACTAGAGGAGTAGAGGTACTGGAGGAATAGAGGTACTGGAGGAATAGAGGTACTAGAGGAGTAGAGGTACTGGAGGAATAGAGGTACTAGAGGAGTAGAGGTACTGGAGGAATAGAGGTACTGGAGGAATAGAGGTACTGGAGGAGTATAGGTACTGGAGGAATAGAGGTACTAGAGGAGTAGAGGTACTGGAGGAATAGAGGTACTGGAGGAGTAGAGGTACTGGAGGAATAGAGGTACTAGAGGAGTAGAGGTACTGGGGGAATAGAGGTACTAGAGGAGTAGAGGTACTGGGGGAGTAGAGGTACTAGAGGAGTAGAGGTACTGGGGGAGTAGAGGTACTAGAGGAGTAGAGGTACTGGAGGAATAGAGGTATTGGAGGAGTAGAGGTACTGGAGGAATAGAGGTACTAGAGGAGTAGAGGTACTGGAGGAGTAGAGGTACTGGAGGAATATAGGTAGTGGAGGAGTAGAGGTACTGAAGGAATAGAGGTACTAGAGGAGTAGAGGTACTGGGGGAGTAGAGGTACTAGAGGAGTAGAGGTACTAGAGAAGTAGAGGTACTGGAGGAATAGAGGTATTGGAGGAGTAGAGGTACTAGAGGAGTAGAGGTACTGTAAGCCTCAGGGGAGAAATCCGTGAAATGCAACTCACAACATCTGAATGCCAAGCAAGCCAAATTAGCTCAAACATGCCAGCTCGCCTGTCATTAATTAGTGTTGATGATAAAAATTGCGGTCACAATGATATCCAACTGATAGGGCAACTGGAAGGCATGCAAACTGTCTCACATCCCCATAGAGCCCTGGTAAATCCTGTTTTCTCTCTCTCTCTCTCTCTCTCTCTCTCTCTCTCTCTCTCTCTCTGTATTGCTCTCTCTCACTCTCTCTCTCTCCCTTTCTCGCTCTCTTTCTTTCTCTCTCTCTCTCTCTCTCTCTCTCTCTCTCTATCACTCTCTCTTTCTCTCTCTCTCTCTCTCTCTCTCGCTCTCGCTCTCTCTCTCTATATGTCTCTGTATCCATCTATCTCACAACAAGTCCTCCTCCCTCTTTGTCTTCATCACTGTCTCTCCTCTCTTATCCCTCCATGTTCATCTTGATCCTGTCCTGTACTTCTTTTAATTTCTATTCCTGCCTCCCTCTAATCTGCTGCTGCATTGTGTGGTGGCTTTAATATGAAGTGTCTGACAAGCACTGCCTCTCTGTACTGTAATAATCCCGGATTACACATAGCTATTGAGTTCATGTGTTTACGTGTGTGTGCATTTTACGAGTGGGAACTCACGTGGGTATGTTTCTGGGCACAACTGTAACAATGTATTAATGTGTGTGTGGGAAAGAGAGAGGGGGGTGGGAGGAGAGAGAGCAAAAGAGCGAGAGAGCGAGAGACAGTGTGAGGGCATGCATATCCATTTATGTGTGGGCGCATGCATGGCCTAATCTTGTACTATAATCTTGTCTGCTGCCACTCTACATTTGTGTAGCCATAATCTCATGTGTTTGCAATGGCTGGCATCTGTACTTTCATAATCTGGTGGAGAGGTCTGTAACCCAGCCCTCCAGAAAGCCCAGAGAGATCAAATCCACGTTTTTAATACTGTTGTTAAGCCTCCAGCCCCCTCACTAACATCAAACCAACCCAAATGTCAGGTCCCATTTGTGGAAGAGGGCTGAACATATCTCTGAGAATCTGAATCAACAGTCTGTCAGAATTGTGATATTAAAACCTTGCCATGAAGAGTTGATGAAATATAATTATCAGAACCAGACAGTCTATGGAGAACATTCCTTATCAATACCTTCCAGAGTTGTCTGCAAGTTTAATCGATGAAACTTGCAACTGTATTCATGTATGCTTTATGGCAGCGAACTCAGTTTGATTTGTAGTACTTTACTCTAGGTGTTGATCACTTCAGATAAATTATGGGGCTTGAGGAAATTCTGCCTGAAATTATTCTAGCTGGTCCAAATAACTGAACGTTCAGTTCCTCTTTTACTGTTAAATCGTTAAATCATTCTGTAGACTAGCTGTTTGTTACACATGTTTACAAATCTAAAAAAACATCTTATTGAGCTTTGCTTCTTGGTTTTGTGTGAGCAACAGGTGAGTAAATGTCTATTATGTTGCTGTGTTATATCAATATATATAAACTGGGTGGTTCAAGACCTGAATGCTGATTGGCTGACTGCCGTGGTATGGCAAAACATTTATTTTTACTGCTCTAATTACGTTGGTAACCATTTTATAATAAAGCAATAAGGCACTTCGTGGGGGTTGTGATAGATGGCCAATATACCACGGCTAAGGGCTGTATCCAAGCACTCAGCGTTGCGTCCTGGATAAGAACAGCCCTTAGCCGTGGTATATTGGCCATATACCACACCCCCTCGGGCCTTATTGCTTAAACGTCTTCCTCTTACTTTTTGTGGTCACTCGGGAGCATCTAAAATAGTATGCCATTATACAGAATTTCTTCTTATCTGTATGCAAGTCTCAAAACTCTTGAGGGTTTCAGAGTCAAAATGCAGAATTTCCACTTCAGGCCAACATGCACTGCTGATATGCATTTAAGCTAATTATGGAAATATATTCTCACCTCTGCAGCAATAGTGATGGCTAGGTCATTGTAATGTACAGAAAACAACAAAACACCCATTTTCATTAGCAACAACTATATATCTTCCGAAAGTCTTCTTAAAACCAGCTGTAAGTGCGACACACCAATTAAAAATGAACAACCAACTGCATGTTCTGTTTTTAATCCTACCCTTAATAACCAGTAATTATGCATTCTTCAAAAGTCTCATGTGACTTTCCTGGACCAATTAACTAGTATGGCGGTGCTCCAATAAATCTAAGGAATAAGGTAAAAGGAGCTTTACTGTTCAACTTAAAGGACCTGAGTTGCTACATGCTGTACAGAAGGGTCTGTAGCATGCTAAAGTGATCTGAGCATGTGTTCCTTGTATAAATTGTTGAATTAATGGGGTCAATGCACTAAAGGGCTAGACCAGGAGATCAGGGATTCAAATCGACTGTACTCTCTAATGTCGGGGCTTTTGAGGAAGCAGACACTCAGCTCAGCCAGTGTGGTCTTCATATACTGAGTCTAATTTATCAATAATAGAGTTCTGAATCCAGTTACTATAATCCAGTTTCTCAATAGGGTGCAGTGTATTTATTGTGAACTCTGACTGCATACAGGACTGCATGTACGTAATACAGTCACTTATAAGAAATCCAGCTATGCCCTCCGACGAACCATCAAACAGGCAAAGCGTCAAAATGAGACTAAGATCGAATCGTACTACACTGGCTCCGACGCTCGTCGGATGTGGCAGGGCTTGCAAACTATTACAGACTACAAAGGGAAGCACAGCTGAGAGCTGCCCAGTGACACAAACCTACCAGATAAGCTAAATAACTTCTATGCTCGCTTCGAGGCAAGTAACACTGAAACATGCATGAGAGCATCAGCTGTTCCGGACGACTGTGTGATCACGCTCTCCGCAGCCGATGTGAGTAAGACCTTTAAACAGGTCAACATTCACAAGGCAGCAGGGCCAGACGGATTACCAGGACGTGTACTCTGAGCATGCGCTGACCAACTGACAAGAGTCTTCACTGACATTTTCAACCTCTCCCTGTCTGAGTCTGTAATATCACCATTGTCCCTGTGCCCAAGAACACTAAGGTAACCTTCCTAAATGACGACTGACCCGTAGTTCTCACATCTGTAGCCATGAAGTGCTTTGAAAGGCTGGTCATGGCTCACATCAACACCATTATCCCAGAAACCCTAGACCCACTCCAATTTGCATACCGCCCTAACAGATCCACAGATGATGCAATCACTATTGCACTCCACACTGTCCTTTCCCACCTGGACAAAAGGAACACCTATGTGAGAATGCTATTCATTGACTACAGCTCAGCGTTCAACACCATAGTGCCCTCAAAGCTCATCACTAAGCTAAGGACCCTGGGACTAATCACCTCCCTTTGCAACTGGATCCTGGACTTCCTGACGGGCCGCCCCCAGTTGGTAAGGGTAGGTAACAACACATCCGCCACGCTGATCCTCAACACGGGGGCCCCTCAGGGGTGCGTGCTCAGTCCCCTCCTGTACTCCCGGTTCACACATGACTGCATGACCAGGCACGACTCCAACACCATCATTAAGTTAGCAGATGACACAACAGTGGTAGGCCTGATCACCGACAACAACGAGACAGCCTATAGGGAGGAGGTCAAAGACCTGGCCGTGTGGTGCCAGGACAACAACCTCTCCCTCAACGTGATCAAGACAAAGGAGATGATTGTGGACTACAGGAAAAGGAGGACCAAGCATGCCCCCATTCTCATTGACAGCGCTGCAGTGGAGCAGGTTGAGAGCTTCAAGTTCCTTGGTGTCCACATCACCAACAAACTAACATGGTCCAAGCACACCAAGACAGTCGTGAAGAGGGCACGACAAAACATATTCCCCCTCAGCAGACTGAAAAGATTTGGCATGGGTCTTCAGATCCTCCAACGGTTCTACAACTGCACCATAGAGAGCATCCTGACTGGTTGCATCACTGCTTGGTATGGTAACTGCTTGGCCTCCGACCGCAAGACACTACAGAGGGTAGTGCATACAGCCCGGTACATCACTGGGGCCAAGCTTCCTGCCATCCAGGACCTCTATACCAGGCGGTGTCAGAGGAAGGCCCTAAAAATTATTAAAGACTCCAGCCACCCTAGTCATAGACTGTTCTCTCTGCTACCGCATGGCAAGCGGTACCGGAGTGCCAAGTCTTGGTTCAAGAGGCTCTTAAACAGCTTCTACCCCCAAGCCATGCGACTCCTGAACATCTCGTCACATGGCTACCCAGACTATTTGCATTGCACCCCCTCACCCCCTCTTTTACACTGCTACTACTCTCTGTTATTATCTATACATAGCCACTTTAATAACTCTACCTACATGTACATATTACCTCAATTACCTCGACTAACCCCGCACATTGACTCTGTACCGGTACCCCCTGTATATAGTCTCCACATTGACTCTGTACCGGTACCCCCTGTATATAGTCTCCACATTGACTCTGTACCGGTACCCCCTGTATATAGTCTCCACATTGACTCTGTACCGGTACCCCCTGTATATAGCCTCGCTATTGTTATTTTACTGCTCCTCTTTAATTATTTGATACTTTTATTTCTTATTTGTATTTTTATTTGTTTGAAAAAAAAAATTCTTAAAACTGCATTGTTGGTAAGGCTTGTAAATAAGCATTTCACTGTAAGGTCTACTACACCTGTTGTATTTGGCGCATGTGACAAATACCATTCGATTTGATTTGTATGCTCCATTAAGTGTGTACAGTTTGAGTGTGTGTGGAAAAGGGAGAGTGAGTGAGCGATAGAGAGCTGTGTATGAATTAGTTATGTTCTATGTGTATGTCTCTGGGAGTTGGCAAATGTCTGCACTTGTGCTGGCATGTCCACTGTGCCCTACTGGCTGCCAGCTGTCACTGAGTGAGAGAAGAGGATGGAGGAGAAGAGAAGAGAGGGATAGAGGGAGAGGTGGCAATGTGAAGACACAAACCCTAAGTCTCTCGTTCTCTCTTTCCTCTCATTTTTCACCTTCCTGATGACATCAGCAACAAGGCTGCTCAGAGGCAGATAGAGAGAGAGAGAGAGAGAGAGAGAGAGAGCGAGAGAGAGAGAGAGAGAGAGAGAGAGAGAGAGAGAGAGAGAGAGAGAGAGAGAGAGAGAGCAGACAGACAGACAGACAGACAGACAGACAGACAGACAGACAGACAGACAGACAGACAGACAGACAGACAGACAGAGAAAAATAGGGAAGAAGTTATGAGAGGAAGAGAGAGGAAGGGGGGAGAATGGTTTGACAGAAAGTTGCAACTGCCTATTACTGCTAATGCTAATATAAGGGCGGGGTAAGGAATGATTATGCATGGACACTGCCACTTCAGATATGTCTCAAGGTTTAATTAGAGTAAGCTACACAACTTCAGGGGACAAATAAAATATAAGGAGAAATCATATGAACAGAGAGCTAGTACCTGTTATGGCATCAAACCCTAAACTGAAGAGATATCCCAGAAACCACTGATCTTTATACCCAGGGCAATGGCATCCGGTATCACAACGAAGGTCATCCAATAGCGGTCCCAGAGTAACAATACTGAACATTGAGTAGTAATGTAATTAGCATATCATAGTACTGGTAAATGCAGATGCTGATTCAACTGATGGCTACGTTTATGCATGCAGAGGGACTCAGTGACATTTAAAGATAATAATAATATGCTATTATTCATTATGCACACATTTGCATCACTGTGTTTGCATGGGGAACTAGGTGTTCACCTCTCTCCGTTAAAATGCCCATATTCAGATGTCTTCACTGAGTAATAAGGACAAACGGTCCGAGAATAAATGTGGTTCCACTCTCTGTATAAATAGAAAAAAACAGGATTCTCTAAAAGACCCAAATGACACCAGGAAAACTCAGCCATAATAACACAGCTAAAATGGGAGGAATTTATATTCTGAGTCGGAGAGTTAAGAAAGGTACATTTGCATGAAAAATCAAGACCCATTCCCAAAGCGATTCATTCCTGCGTGCCTCCAGCCCCATTCTAGTATAGTCCATTTAGCGAAGGAAAGAAGGAGTGTGATTGATGGCTCATAATGATGCCTGCTGTTCTGCCACTCAATGGATGAGGTGCTGTACTTTAGCCATTGTCAATACCTGGGGAATTTCTCTCTGATTTTAATACCATCCTCCAACAGCCATAAATGATGCAAATGCCCATCTATGGAGGAACAGACAGAGGTAAAGGGGGAGAGAGGAGAGAGGGAAGGACATGGATCAAATGAGAAAGAGAGAAATGGAGAAGGAAGGCTGATGGGGTCCAGTAGAGAGAAGGGGCTCAGGAGGGAACTGAGCCTCAAAAAGACTAGAAAAATCATTACACTGCAACTAATACACCTACAGGCATTAAGAGCTGCTTTGTTGTGATGGAAAACCTTAAGAAGAACCTAAACTCTCACCACGTAAAAATGTCAAGGAAAAGCAATCTCACAAAGAATGAGTTCCTCGATGGCCTGTATGTATCCTTGTTTTCCAAAGCTAAACCTGTTGGGGCCAGTGTCAGTCAATCTCCCCGATGTGTTGCTGTATGAAATAACACACGTTGTTGAGTAAACGGGTGGGACTAGAGTTGAGTAAAGGGGTGGGATTAGGGTTGAGTAAAGGGGTGGGACTAGAGATGAGTAAAGGGGTGAGACTAGGATTGAGTAAAGGGGTGGGACTAGGCTTGAGTAAAGGGGTGGGACTAGAGTTGAGTAAAGGGGTGGGACTAGGTTTGAGTAAGGGGGTGGGACTAGAGTTGAGTAAAGGGGTGAGACTAGGGTTGAGTAAAGGGGTGGGATTAGGGTTGAGTAAAGGGGTGGGACTAGAGTTGAGTAAAGGGGTGAGACTAGGGTTGAGTAAAGGGGTGGGACTAGGCTTGAGTAAAGGGGTGGGACTAGAGTTGAGTAAAGGGGTGGGACTAGGTTTGAGTAAAGGGGTGGGACTAGGTTTGAGTAAAGGGGTGGGACTAGAATTTAGTAAAGGGGTGGGACTAGGCTTGAGTAAAGGGGAGGGACTATGGTTGAGTAAAGGGGTGGGGCTAAGGTTGAGTAAAGAGGTGGGACTAGGGTTGAGTAAAGGGGTGGGACTAGGGTTGCAAAAGTCTGGTAACTTTCCCAAAAATCCCAGAAATCCCGGTAGCGGATTCCCAGATTTTCAGTTTAATCCATCCCTAATCCAGGGATCGTCCAACTGGTATTTCTGGAAAACTGGGAAATTTACCACCCTAATTTATATTTAACCTTTATTTAACTGGGCAAGTAAGTTAAGAACAAATTATTTCTTAGAATGACAACCTAGCAACAGTGGGTTAACTGCCTTGTTCAGGGGCAGAAAGACAGATGTTTTTACCTTGTCAGCTCTGGGATTCAATCTAGCAATCTTTCGGTTACTGGCCCAACACGCTAACCACTAGGCTACCTGCCAACCCTATAAGGTCTACACTCTAGGTAGGACTGACACTGAGCAGAGGATATTTGCTGCGAGGCTGAAATACACTTTATATACAAAAGTATTTGGACACCCCTTCAAATTTGATTTGGCTAGTTCAGCCACACAGTTACCAACAGGTCTATAAAACCAAGCACACTGCCATGCAATCTCCATAGACAAACATTTGCCGTAGAATTGCCTTACTGAAGAGCTGCCTCTGGAAGCAACGTCAGCACAAGAACTGTTCGTCGGGAGCTTCATGAAATGGGTTTCCATGGCTGAGCAGCCGCACACAAACCTAAGATCACCATGCGTAATGCCAAGTGTTGTCTGGAGTGGTGTAAAGCTCACTGCCATTGGGCTCTGGAGCAGTGGAAGCGCGTTCACTGTAGTGATGAATCACGCTTAACCATCTGGCAATCCGATGGAAGAATCTTGGTTTGGCGGATGCCAGGAGAACGCTTCCTGCACCAATGTATAGTGCCCACTGTAAAGTTTGGCGGAGTAGGAATAATGGTCTGGGATGTTTTTCATGGTTCGGGCCCCTTAGTTCCAGTGAAGATAAATCTTACAGCATACAATGACATTCTAGACAATTCTGTGCTTCCAACTTTGTGGCAACAGTTTGGGGAAAGCCTTTTCCTGTTTCAGCATGACAATGCCTCCGTGCACAAAGCGAGGTCCATACAGAAATGGTTTGTCGAGATCAGTGTGGAAGAACTTCACTGGCCTGCACAGAGCCCTGACCTCAACCCCATCAAACCCCTTTGGGATGAATTGGAACCTCGACTGCGAGCCAGTCCTAATCACCCAACAGTCCTAATCAGCCCGACCTCACTTATGCTCTTGTGGCTGAATGGAAGCAAGTCCCTGCAGCAATGTTCCAACATCTAGTGGAAAGCCTTCCCAGAAGAGTGGAGGCTGTAAAGTGGGGACTAATCCATATTAATGCCCATGATTTTGGAATGAGTTGTTCGACGAGCAGGTGTCCACATAGTTTTGGTCATGTTGTGTATATATGGGCTTCAATCTTTAAACCACAAGAGAGCCTGCAGAATCGAAGGGATAGCCCTATGATTTATATTCCAATGGTATTTATCATCATTACACATTGATATTTCAGTTAGTTGGTTTAGTCAAGAAATGTAAATATGTATATTTGGGCTGTTGCTGGCCTGAACACTTGTAAGTGGGATATTCTAAAGGCGCTATGTGCCAGGTCGTCGAGCCTTTCAACCTTTACTGGTACCCCCATAGGGCCTGTCATAGACGGGAGTATGCCTAAAAGGATACAACAGTATCACAGAAAATGTGTTCCACTGACACAACCAACTTCATCGTTACCATGGTCTACAGCACCCTGGTTGACTGTCTTCTCCGCTAATATGCCGCATTAATAAATAAAAAAAAACGCGCGCAAACATAAACACACAAGGAGAATTTGTCACGCACAGGTAACCTACACGGGAAGTAACCGCTCTCCACTATCGCAACTTGTTCCTGCGGCCATTACCGCCTGTATAGGCGAAATTAAATGTAATTTAAACGTTCTATGGGCTATTCAAGTGTGCGTGAATTTGTAACCTTAGCCGTGGTATATTGGCTATATTCCACACCCCCTCGGGCCTTAGTGCTTAAGTTAGTCATATGGAAAAAGCATACGTTTGAAAAAATCGCTTGATTTTTTTGTTAATATGCCAAATGTGCAAGAGGCTCACCACATTTACTGCATTTGTGTATTTAGTAGCCTAGCCTACTTTATCAAGACAGACACCACTGGTAGCTTTGACTTGTCAAGACAGTCTATAAGCAAGCCTCACCCAAACTGATGCACAATGGAATAAGTGCAATAGCTAGGCTACTGACAATCCTCCCCTGGCAAAACGATCAACATTCACCTTACCGCCTTTACACCAGTCGTCTTTTTCTCCCAGGCTTTCTTTTGTGCGCCTCTCATAGCGTTGTTCAGGCAATTTGCAGGTTCGTCCCGATGCCCTCCAGAAGCAGACGAAACGACAAAATCGCCCTTGCTTGAGTTCCAAATTAAGTCGCCAGCGTCAAGTGTGGATCAGTCACTCACCATCATTATAATAATGTGCTGCCAAGTCTCTATCTCTCTCTCTTAGCAACCTACCTCCCTCTGCCCTTTTCAAATATCCTCCCGCTGCGACATAGCCTACAGTAAATGTGCAGTCATAATGGAAATACATTAAATAGGTTATGTCAAGACAGCTGGACCGCTCTGATCAACTTGTGCGTTAGGTGATAAGAATGTGTGATTACTCATTAACCGTCTTCAGTCCCTAGATTATTTTCCTCGAAGTTCTCAGCCCCCGTAATTTTTCGATGGCATAGCCGAAATTGCAATGAAACGTGATGTATTTACCCTCTTCATCTCTCTGCACTGACCATTGTCGCTGACGCTAGCTGGTAAGGGTTTCAGGGATGTAGAGCGGGAGAATAGGGTGGAAGGGGTGCTGAAGGAAAGCTGTTGAGACTGACTCTGCTGTTGCGAGGATGGTCAAAGGAGAAAGATGACTTTGTCTCTGCCTGAAAAGAGATGTGACCTCTCTCGCTCGCTCTCTCTCGATGGCTCTCTTTCTCTCTAACACGATGTCAAATGTGGTTAATCATTCCCATATCTATAGTATTTTCCTCCCACATAGACCTATATTTATTTATTTACGTGTGTGTACTTGAGTAAATTTGCGTCTGCTGTTTTCAGAAGGAAATTACAAAAAAGAAAGACACAAATGGAAAACATGCACACCATAATATCTCATTCATTCTGACCACAATGACCGACTTTCCTTTGAAAATAATAAAATACAAACTTCACATTGTAAACATCGGCATACCGTTCGAAAGAGGAAGGGCTGAAGGAGGGAAGAGTGCAGTTTGAGAGTATTGGAACAGGACAGAGCCGTTTTGGAGGATGAATGTGGATGATAGATTCACCAACATGGCGGTCAGTCAAAGCTGGAACAGGGTGTTTTCGAGGTTAACAAGAGGTTGGACATCTGTTGCAGTCCACTGATTAGGGTGGACCTCAGAACACCTAAGACTCTGTTTGGCTCACAGGGTGGGCTCAGCCTCCCCCTTGGAAAACGTCATCCTGTGATGTTTTTGCAAAAAGATGTGATGTCTATAACAATAAATTGCAGTCAATGGTAAAAGATGAGCTTCAACCAATTGACTACATTATGGATGCCTATGGACATGACACCCTCCTTCTCTGTCTTTCTCTCTCTCCCTCTCTCTCTCTTTCTCTCCCTCCCTCTCTCCCTCCCTCTCTCTCTCTCTCTCCATCCCTCTCTCACTCCCTCTCTCACCTATTTCTCTCTTTCACCCTCCTTCTCTCTCTCTCTCTCTCTTTCTCTCTCTCTCTCTCTCTCTCCCTCCCTCTCTCACTCCCTCTCTCACCTATTTCTCTCTTTCACCCTCCCCCCTCTCCTTGCTCCCACCTCCATATCTCTCGCCTAAATAGACCCATTCACAGGCAGACAGACAAAGAGAGTTAGGCCAACTTTAAATTCAACCCTGAACTTAACTCTAACCCTAGCTTCATGTCCACATCCCTGCTCAAATCTTACTCTAACCTCAACCCTAAACCTGACCCTAACCCTAGCTTCATGTCTACATCCCGGCTCAACCCTAACCCTAACCATAACTCTGAACCTTAGGTTTCTCTCCACATCTTGGCTCAACACTAACTCTAACCCTAACCCTCCACATCTTGGCTCAGCTCAACCTTAACCCTAACCCTCCACATCTTGGCTCAGCTCAACCTTAACCCTAACCCTCCACATCTTGGCTCAGCTCAACCTTAACCCTAACCCTCCACATCTTGGCTCAGCTCAACCTTAACCCTAACCCTCCACATCTTTTCTCAGCTCAACCTTAACCCTAACCCCCAGGGTTTGAGGTTGGAGTTAGGGTTGAGCCGGAAGTGGACATGAATCTGGGTTAGGGTTAGGGTTAGGGCCTATCTGCCTTTTGTGTGTCCTGTCTGTCTGTCTGCTTTTTATGTGTCCTGTCTGTCTGCCTGCCTGCCTCCCTCCCTGCGTGCCTGTCTGCCTGCCTGTCTATCTGTCTGTCTGTCTGTTTGTGAGTGAGTGAATATGCCTGTCTGTCTGTCTGTCTGTCTGTCTGTCTGTCTGTCTGTCTGCCTGTCTGCCTGCCTGCCTGCCTGCCTGCCTGCCTGCCTGCCTGCCTGCCTGCCTGCCTGCCTGCCTGTATATATATATATATATATATATATATATATATATATATATATATTTTTTTTTTTTCTATGATTTTTTCTATGAGTTTATACACTGAGTATACAAAACATGCTCTCTCAATGACATAGACTGACCAGGTGAATCCAGGTGAAAGCTATGATCGCTTATTTATGTCACTTGTTAAATCCACTTCAATCATTGTGGATGAAGGAGAGGAGACGGGTTAAAAAATGATTTTTGTCTACCAAATCTACTATTGTGTACCTTAGCACCTTCTGTCTACCAAAACCTACTATTGTGTACCTTAGCACCTTCTGTCTACCAAATCTACTATTGTGTACCTTAGTACCTTCTGTCTACCAAAACCTACTATTGTGTACCTTAGTACCTTCTGTCTACCAAAACCTACTATTGTGTACCTTAGCACCTTCTGTCTACCAAAACCTACTATTGTGTACCTTAGTACCTTCTGTCTACCAAAACCTACTATTGTGTACCTTAGTACCTTCTGTCTACCAAAGCCTACTATTGTGTACCTTAGTACCTTCTGTCTACCAAAACCTACTATTGTGTACCTTAGTACCTTCTGTCTACCAAAACCTACTATTGTGTACCTTAGTACCTTCTGTCTACCAAAACCTACTATTGTGTACCTTAGTACCTTCTGTCTACCAAAACCTACTATTGTGTACCTTAGTACCTTCTGTCTACCAAAACCTACTATTGTGTACCTTAGCACCTTCTGTCTACCAAATCTACTATTGTGTACCTTAGCACCTTCTGTCTACCAAAACCTACTATTGTGTACCTTAGTACCTTCTGTCTACCAAAACCTACTATTGTGTACCTTAGTACCTTCTGTCTACCAAAACCTACTATTGTGTACCTTAGTACCTTCTGTCTACCAAAACCTACTATTGTGTACCTTAGTACCTTCTGTCTACCAAAACCTACTATTGTGTACCTTAGTACCTTCTGTCTACCAAAACCTACTATTGTGTACCTTAGTACCTTCTGTCTACCAAAACCTACTATTGTGTACCTTAGTACCTTCTGTCTACCAAAACCTACTATTGTGTACCTTAGTACCTTCTGTCTACCAAAACCTACTATTGTGTACCTTAGTACCTTCTGTCTACAAAATCTACTATTGTGTACCTTAGTACCTTCTGTCTACCAAAACCTACTATTGTGTACCTTAGTACCTTCTGTCTACCAACACCTACTATTGTGTACCTTAGTACCTTCTGTCTACCAAAACCTACTATTGTGTACCTTAGTACCTTCTGTCTACCAAATCTACTATTGTGTACCTTAGTACCTTCTGTCTACCAAATCTACTATTGTGTACCTTAGTACCTTCTGTCTACCAAAACCTACTATTGTGTACCTTAGTACCTTCTGTCTACCAAAACCTACTATTGTGTACCTTAGTACCTTCTGTCTACCAAAACCTACTATTGTGTACCTTAGTACCTTCTGTCTACCAAAACCTACTATTGTGTACCTTAGTACCTTCTGTCTACCAAAACCTACTATTGTGTACCTTAGTACCTTCTGTCTACCAAAACCTACTATTGTGTACCTTAGTACCTTCTGTCTACCAAAGCCTACTATTGTGTACCTTAGTACCTTCTGTCTACCAAAACCTACTATTGTGTACCTTAGTACCTTCTGTCTACCAAAACCTACTATTGTGTACCTTAGTACCTTCTGTCTACCAAAACCTACTATTGTGTACCTTAGTACCTTCTGTCTACCAAAACCTACTATTGTGTACCTTAGTACCTTCTGTCTACCAAAACCTACTATTGTGTACCTTAGTACCTTCTGTCTACCAAAACCTACTATTGTGTACCTTAGTACCTTCTGTCTACCAAAACCTACTATTGTGTACCTTAGTACCTTCTGTCTACCAAAACCTACTATTGTGTACCTTAGTACCTTCTGTGTACCAAAACCTACTATTGTGTACCTTAGTACCTTCTGTCTACCAAAACCTACTATTGTGTACCTTAGCACCTTCTGTCTACCAAAACCTACTATTGTGTACCTTAGTACCTTCTGTCTACCAAAACCTACTATTGTGTACCTTAGCACCTTCTGTCTACCAAATCTACTATTGTGTACCTTAGCACCTTCTGTCTACCAAAACCTACTATTGTGTACCTTAGTACCTTCTGTCTACCAAAACCTACTATTGTGTACCTTAGTACCTTCTGTCTACCAAAACCTACTATTGTGTACCTTAGTACCTTCTGTCTACCAAAACCTACTATTGTGTACCTTAGTACCTTCTGTCTACCAAAACCTACTATTGTGTACCTTAGTACCTTCTGTCTACCAAAACCTACTATTGTGTACCTTAGTACCTTCTGTCTACCAAAACCTACTATTGTGTACCTTAGTACCTTCTGTCTACCAAAACCTACTATTGTGTACCTTAGTACCTTCTGTCTACCAAAACCTACTATTGTGTACCTTAGTACCTGCTGTCTACCAAAACCTACTATTGTGTACCTTAGTACCTTCTGTCTACCAAAACCTACTATTGTGTACCTTAGTACCTTCTGTCTACCAAATCTACTATTGTCTACCTTAGTACCTTCTGTCTACCAAAACCTACTATTGTGTACCTTAGTACCTTCTGTCTACCAAATCTACTATTGTGTACCTTAGTACCTTCTGTCTACCAAAACCTACTATTGTGTACCTTAGTACCTTCTGTCTACCAAAACCTACTATTGTGTACCTTAGTACCTTCTGTCTACCAAAACCTACTATTGTGTACCTTAGTACCTTCTGTCTACCAAATCTACTATTGTGTACCTTAGCACCTTCTGTCTACCAAATCTACTATTGTGTACCTTAGCACCTTCTGTCTACCAAAACCTACTATTGTGTACCTTAGTACCTTCTGTCTACCAAAACCTACTATTGTGTACCTTAGTACCTTCTGTCTACCAAAACCTACTATTGTGTACCTTAGTACCTTCTGTCTACCAAAACCTACTATTGTGTACCTTAGTACCTTCTGTCTACCAAAACCTACTATTGTGTACCTTAGTACCTTCTGTCTACCAAAACCTACTATTGTGTACCTTAGTACCTTCTGTCTACCAAAACCTACTATTGTGTACCTTAGTACCTTCTGTCTACCAAAACCTACTATTGTGTACCTTAGTACCTTCTGTCTACCAAAACCTACTATTGTGTACCTTAGTACCTTCTGTCTACCAAAACCTACTATTGTGTACCTTTGCAGCGCTCCCCTTCCTTTTTTTCTATAAGAGTTTTTAAGCTTTGAGACAATTGAGACATGCAATGTGTATGTGTGCCATTCAGAGGGTGAATGGGCAAGACAAAATATTGAAGTGCCTTTGAACGAAGTATGGTAGTAGGTGCCAGGCATACTGGTTTGTGTCAATAACCGCAATGCTGCTGTGTTTTTCACACTCAACAGTCTCCTGTGTGTATCAAGAATAGTCCTCCACCCAAAAGACATCCAGCCAACTTGACCCAACTGTGGTAAGCAATGGAGTTGACATGGGCCGCCAGTATCCCTGTGGAATGCTTTCAACACCTTGTAGAGTCCATCCCCCAATGAATCGAGGCTGTTCTGAGGGAAAACGGGGCAACTCAACACTAGGAAGGTGATCCTAATGTTTGGTATACTCAGTGTAAGCTTCAACCCTGTGACAATCATCTTTTGTCATTGACTGCAACGTATTGAAATAAACATTATTGACATAAATGCATAAATATCACAGGATGACGTTTTTAGGCTGATAATAGACTGCACAGCAAAGTGTGTGTTGTGAACATGCTCAGAACAATGTTTTTTATTTTATTAAAATGTTTACAATTAAGTTAATGTTTTATGACCTGATACATTGCCAGCGGTAGATGGGCTGGTTTTCTATTTTATCACACAGTGTGATTGGATGAGGTGCAGAGGCAATCTTTCCCTCCAGCCCAGACAGTGTGACTGCCTTCAACTTGAGAGAGGGCAATTTTGATGCAATTTGTCTGGAGATAAGATAGCATTCCTAAAATGTCCTTAGGGCATATTGCATAGCATACTGTTGCTGCTGTACTATATGACTCATTTCCTATAATAGAACGTCATCAGATATTCCATGAATAATTACAACACTTCAATGTAACATTGAAATGCAATACAAAACATTTAGAGAGGAAACACATATGACAAGATCAACGCTCAGACATTCACAATACTATACTCACACAGTTTCGGGGATTTAATATGCATAGAATTACAGTTAGTAGGATTGAATGCTCTGCTGGGTACATACAATTGAAATAAAGTATGAGGAACTTGGTTTTAACCATTTATGACAAATTAGAGTCACAATGGGAAACTGTATCAGTGAATGTCATTTAAGTGGTCCTCCATTATGAAGCTTTGAAAAAGTGTTTGAGTTGTTGGATGTTGTAACCCACAGTGATACAGTTAACTTATAATGCTTCTCTGGATGCCCATATATATTACAGGTCAAATGTAACCAGGGTTGGGTAGGTACCTCTCTAAATGTAATCTATTACAGTTACTAGTTACCTGTCCAAAATTGTAATCAGTAACGCAACTTTTTAAATGGCCCTCTCAGTAACATAATATGATTACTTTCAGTTACTTTTGGATTACTTTCTCCTTAAGATGCATTAGATGAAGACTAAAAAGATCCACCAAAAGCATTTGGTGTGTTATCATAGTGGTCTGACATCATAGTGGTCTGACATCATCGTGGTCTCTGACAGGTGGTTGTCATTTGGTGTGTCATCATAGTGGTCTCGTAGTGAATTTAATATAATTGAGAAAACCGAAAGGTGTCATAATGTATTTTTTTAAAGTAATCCAAGAAAGAATCATCTAGTTTTTCAAGAGTATCTTTAATTCGATGACAATATTTTTGGTGGTAACGTAACTGATTACAAGTTGCTGATTACAATATTACATGTAATCAGAATCTCCTCAACCCTGAATGTAACCCATGTAAGTTGTACCCATATCTTATGAATGATTAACTGTATATGTGCTGCAAGCACTTACTGTTAGTATGTAGGTACAGTATGTCATAAGCTTGCCTAGTATGTAGTCCCATAGGGAGACATTCAGATACATCAGCCTGAGTGATTATATGAATACAGTTTTCTCTCCTTTTCTTCCCTCTCTTTCTTTCGCTCACTTTTTGCATTTTTTTGTTTCTCTTTCCTGCAGGAAGAAGAAACAGAGATAAAGATAGGCTATGGCACGTCATTGTTTTTCCTCCTGTAATGTCAGAACAATTAAAGAGTGGAATTGACAATCACAAGCAATTAAACTGAGAGTGGTAGCAGCACTGCAGAGGGAGGAGGAAAAGATGGATGGAAGAACAGGAGGCTAGGACTTGTACATCTTACATCATAGCAGGAACATTTTGGTAATAGTCTCAATGGGCATGTAAACAAGGGAGTGAGCGAGAGAGAAAGAGAGAGAGAGGGAGAGCGAGAGGGAGAGGGGACATGGGGCCTAAACAACAACCATCTAATATAATTGTTTTGAGCATCATCTAAGTAAAGTTAAGTGTAAATAAAGACAGTTTCATGGTTTAGCTAATTTTCTTATTTTCTGAAAATAACAGTGTAACAGTGCAAATGTTAACTTGTGTAAATGCTAAATGTGCACACTGTTGAGTACATTCAGACCCTTAGCCGATGCTGTGAGACAGGCTTCCATATCCAGGAAAATAGCAGCATCTCAACACATCCTTTCCCAGCCGTCATTACATCATCTTCCCGTCTCTTCCTCTCACTCAGTCTGTACATCTCTTTCTATTTATCTCTCTTTCAATCATTACATTTTTTTTAAACCTTTTTGCCACTTGTCAATATTGCAGTGACAGACTAAAGGGAGAGAGGTGCCACCAGAGACAAATACAGCCATCTCCCTCCTCTCCATAATTAACTTGGCTTCAGTAACTAGCCTTTGGGCCTTGCCATTGCCATGGCTACCCCCCATCCCCAATATTTTTCAACTGTGCCTGTGCTCCCTCCTCCTCTCTATCGCACTCCCCCCATCTTTTTTGCACACACACACGCGCACATGCACACACACACACACACACACACACACACACACACACACACACACACACACACACACACACACACACACACACACACACACACACACACACACACACACACACACACACACACAGACACACGTAGCCTGCCTATCATTGTAATAAGGATTTACAACTCAAACCGAAGCCTACATTTTAGTCATTTAGCAGACACTCTTATCCAGAGCGACTTACAGTAGCAATCAGTGTTAAGCGCATTGCTCAAGGGCACATCAACATTTTTTCACCTAGTCGGCTCTGGGATTCAAACCAGAAACCTTTCAGTTACTGGGCCAACACTCTTAACCATAAGGCTACCTGCTGCCCCAGCCTAGTCTTTGGACTCATGTAGTTTTGAATCTCAGCAAACCTCATATTGCACAGATGTAGGATCTTAATTTGATCACTCTTTTGTTGCTGAAAATGTTCCTGGACAGCAGGAAATGCAGATGAGCTTCTTGATTTACAAAAAGTCACTGAAATCCCACACTAACACATGGCTTTATTAAGAGTATTGCACTTTTCATGTAGCCTACTTTTGGCCAGCCGATAGCCTAACCACCGATCAAGCAACATTATGGACTAAACGTTCAGGATTATTTTGCTGTGACAGTATAGGTCAAATTAAGATCTTACATCTGTAGGTCTCCACATGGGCTTTTTGAACTATACATGAGCATAACTTCATAGCCACATACAAATTATGATCATTATTATTCCACAGACACTGTAATAATGATAGTAATATTGCCAGCTGATGTTATATGGAAGTAACCATCTGTGTATAATCTCTCTATATTCTCTCTGCTGCCTTGGTTACTGTTGTTCATTTCCATACAAAGGGTCCATAGTGGACACGGTGGCCATGCAAAGACCACATCAAAAGGATGACAGTAGATAAAGGATGACGTCAGTCCGTTTATTTCCATCTCTTTCGTGTATCCCACTCTACATCTCCTCATCTGGGGTTGTGATTTGGGAAGTTTTCACCATGGGGGTGGTGGGCTACAGAGGCTGGGCATCCAATCAGAGCACCAGATACACTAGTCACTGATTGGCTGGCAAAGGTACGGCAATTATAGGGCTGGCCAGGGTTTCTTGATTACTGTAACACCGTTCCTCCCTGTCCAGGGACCTTTAATGACCGCGGTTAGGACACTGAGGTGACGTTTCTAAAGGACACGCTGTAAAGACAGCAGGAAAGGAAAGGAAAGGGAAAGTCAGTTGTACATCTAGGGTTGATGATAGTGAATATCAACCTCTGCATGAATACTGTAAATTAGTGCAAGTGTGATCAATGATGCATGAGCTGTCTTCATATATGCCACATTTACTGTGTGGTTTGCTCTGCTCTCTCCCCCTACGCTCTTCCATGTTATCCTGTTCCTTTAGCATGCATACTGGCGGTATCTACAAATGGCTCTGCCGGAGGTGCAAGGGTGATGGTGTGTCTGATAGGGAAAACCCAGATGCCTGGCTATATAAATGTGCATTAGCAATGAATGAACACATACACTGTGAGTGGGCCACCTTTCAACAACAGCTCTATTTGTAGATGTGTTTTGTGGTTTCACAATATTTGTATGTATGAGAGAGAGAGAAGAGAAAGAGAGAGAGAAATAGAGAGTGAGAGAGAGAGCATGTGTGATGCATCTGTGCATCAGCAACTTCCTTTGTGTGTCATGCAATTGTAATTTATGGTGTGAAGTGTACCACTATGTAAATATTAATTTATATCTGAGTGTTGACTCAGTTCACTTTGGGGTGTTGCGCTAGTGTGTGTGTGTGTGTGGGGGGGGGGCTGTTAAGTGCCTGGCTGTGCACTGATCAATACCAGTGATATATCTGCACTGCTAATACCTAATCATCAAAAGTCTCACTCTCCTCCTCCTCCACCACCTCCCTTGCTTCTGTTTCGCTTTGACCTTCTCGCTTATATTTCTCTTAGTCTGTCAAGTTAATTTGCCAATAGATCAACAAACCATTTCAAACAAACTGCCTCTAGACAAATCATTTTTCCACTTCTTTAATATTTATTGTGCTTGCCTAACATCATGCCACATTCTGCTACTGCAGAGACACTGTTGCATTGGCAGATGCATTTGTTTGATTTTTCTGCTGGGAGTTTATCTTTGGATCCCAGTGGTGGGAGTCGTGTACACTGGCATGATGGCCTCTCTGGGGAGAGCTGTGTGGTGCTCTGCAGTGTGCCAGTAAGATAGTAGGTCAACTCATTGAAGAGGCATCTAAGAGCATGCTGCTCTTTTTTAGGACTGATATCTGGGAGGCAGTACCTGTGTGATTTAGGACTGATATCTGGGAGGCAGTACCTGTGTGATTTAGGACTGATATATGGGAGGCAGTACCTGTGTGATTTAGGACTGATATCTGGGAGGCAGTACCTGTGTGATTTAGGACTGATATATGGGAGGCAGTACCTGTGTGATTTAGGACTGCAAGCTCAGTTTATCACCTGTGACAGGGACATTATTTCAATGTTTGCGATGGTCTTTGTCAGTAGCCGTGACCATATTTTTCATAGAGAGTTTTGTTTCAGTTCCTGGCGTTACTGCAGCCAATTGAATATACAATACAAGTAAGTATAGATTTATTTTTCCATTTGTGACCCAGACTGTTGTAGAGTCTCAGAAATGTTATGTCACATTCACAGGCAGTACAGGCTCTCTAGTAACATGCAGGTCTACCAGCCCATATATCTATCACTGATGGAGACAGAATGAGTATTCTCTGTTCAGAGGGAAAGTGATCAGAATTTTAACTGATGTTTCTATTGATGGAGTATGTACTTAATCAACAGTACTAGTTTCAGTAATGCTTTGATGGTTGCTGCACATGTACCTGGAGTAGGAGTGAAATGTGCAACATCCCTACATCCCTCTTTCCTTGTCTCCCTCTCTCTCTCTCTCTCTCTTGTTCCCTCTTTCTCTTGTTCCCTCTCTCCCTCGTTCCCTCTCTCTCTCTCGTTCTCTTTCTCTTGTTCCCTCTCTCTCATTCCCTTTCTCGTTCTCTCTCTCGTTCTCTCTCTCATTCTCTCTCTCTCTCTCTCTCTCTCTCTCTCTCTCTCTCTCTCTCTCTCTCTCTCATGTCCCCCTGGGTTTTGCTGAGAGCAGACAAGCATAGAACCTTGGTGTTAATTATTGAGGGACTGAGAGAGGAGAGAGGAGATCATTTCCAAGGGATACAGTATGCCTGATGAAGCAAGAGGCAGGGGATTGGGGAATGAAAGGTAGAGTGGGAGGAAGAAAAGAGAGCGTGTCAGAGAGCCAAAGTGAAGTTGTGATAAAACATCAGGAAAAGTCAGTAAGACATGTCAGCACCTAGAACTATTCAGCCAATTGAAATGTAGAAAGGTGCTTAATATATCTGTATACGAAGAGATTATTTCCAAAAGGCTATATCCACACATTTTTCACATTTATTTTTTCACTAGAAATTATTGCTTAGGGGTACCTTCATGTGTGTGTTCTCAGATTTTGTTATTCATAGATTTTAGAGGTGTATTAAAATATAGATATTTTTAAACTCTATTCTGTATATCCATTGTTTAGCTGGAATGGAAAGTTGGTATACTGTATATTTGACTGTGATATGGTCGTCTCACCTAGCTATCTTAAGATCAATGCACAAACAGTAAGTGGCTCCGCATAAGAGCATCTGCTAAATTACTAAAATGTCAAATGTAAATGTTTTACATACATATCTCATATTACTGTATTGGTTCATTTTTTGAAAGTGTTTTTAAATATTGATGTCACAAAGCATTTGTAAAGTTCTTTATTAAAAATGTAGTTATTTGTTAGATTTGACTGTGTAAAATCCAGCAGTAGGGGAGAGTGGGGTAAGAAAGAAACCACATGGGAAAACTGGTAAATAAGTTAGCGCTAAAAAACGGATCTATCCCAAAATATTAGGTTTCTAAACCAAGTAGTTCATTTTAAGATGGATTTATACATCAGTTGGGATCTCTATAAGCTTCAATATGAGGTCCTAAACCTAGCATGAAAGTGCATCCTTGTGCCTGTGTGGGCTAATGTAGTCAAAATGTTTGCCTTGGGGTAAATTGAGCCTATGGCCTTGGGGTGAGTTGAGCCCATGGTTAAACCAATGGCAAGTTGAGCAAAATGTAAGTGTTTTCTTCCCAGGAGTAATGCAAGGCATTATCCCTGGGATATGAGGTAACAACAGGGCCTGGCCTATGTTATAAGTGTTTTAAACAGCACAAAGTGTTTGGTTGTTGTTAAAGCTGCAATATGTAACTTTTTATGCGGCCCGACCAAATTCACATAGAAATGTGAGTAATAGATCTGTCCTTCTCATTGAAAGTTAAAAAAAACAATATTTTTGGTTATTGAAAGGATATTTCACAACGGTTTAGATGGTACAATGATTCTCTACAATGTACATTGCTTGTTAAGTCACTTAAACTGAAATTAGGTGACCCATTAGAATTTTAGCAACCAGGAAATGGTGGAGCGATTTCTGCATATTGCTTAAAATCATTAAAAGACAAAAGAGCGATTGTGATTGTGTTGAATTGTGTTTGGGAAATAAAGATAGACATGGTTTTAAAAATGTAGTGGTCATTTTTCATTCAGTACAGAAATGTGTGTGTGGCTTAACTTACCCGGTTCAGCAGCTCAATTTACCCAATACCCATGTCAAGAGACCACCTTTTTGGACAAGCTTTTAAAAATTCAGATTATTTCCAGGGATACACACCATCCTGAAATATACAGTATGCAGACCTTTGTTAGATAGAATATCATATTTCCCTTGACATAGTGATGCTGAATGTAAATATGGCTCAATTTATCCCACTCTCCCTAACTTTGCACTATGCAGAAATCACTCCGCTGTTTCCTGGATGCTAAAACTCTAATAGTTCACCTAATTTCAGTTCATGTGACAAAATAATATAATGTAGTGTAGAAAACCATTCTACCATCTAAACCGC